>NW_027281815.1:107500-116138 GCF_046629955.1 Centroberyx affinis
TAGGGTGAACCAAATGACACCCGAGTGACGTCCTGTCCCAAAGGGTGAGGGTGAACCAAATGACACCCAAAAGTGACGTCTAGTCATCCCGCAAACCCCACACAGGTTTAGGGTTACAGTTACAGTTACAGCCAACTTCACAAAGAGTTAGGCTTTACCAAATGACACCCGAGTGACACCCTGTCCTCTCGCAGATTTCACATAGGATTATTCGGTTAGATTCGGTTTCTTTCACTCCGTTTCGAAAGACTGGGAAAACTCACCCGGCGAGAGGGGCGGAGACTCCTGCTCACCAGCTAGCATGGCGTCATGTCTCGTCTCAACACTGTCCGGAGCAGTGCAATGAGCCAAAATGGCAGCTCCCATGACTCATGACTTTTTCTTTCACTTGAGGAATACTTCGCCATTTCTGAACCTTTTTTTTTTACGGAAATCCCCCGTCGATTACATCATCGGCGGGTGAGTTTTGGGACTGCCCACAGCCCGTCTCCGAGACACAGAGCAAGTAGGCAGACATGGCGCCGTCTCATAGCATGTATTAGTGAAGACCAATATATGGAGATAAGGTTAAAAAATGGCGAAGTGTTCCTTTAAGACTTTTTACTTTTACTCACCACATTTAAAAAAAAAAAAAATCTATACTTCCTACTTTCTCACTACATTTTCAAAACAGACTCGTTACTCTCGGGACATCATCATCGGTCCCGAGAGAGTAACTGTTTTTTGGGTTTGTTTGTTTTTTTTGCATCAGAGAAAGGAGGGAAAGGGACGGAGAGAGAAGCAACAAGAGAGAGAGAATTCATGTTCGTGAACTGAGCTGCAGACTCAACAGAAAACCCGGTTTACAACATTAGAAATGTGTTTTCTAGACAACTACTTTTACTTTTATACTTTAAATCTAACACCATGTACTTTATACTTTGACTTGATTTGAAATGGTACTTCAACTTTTACCTGAGTATATTTTTAGATGAGTTTTTGCACTTTTACTTGAGTAAGGACTTTGTGTTCTTCTGCGTCCTCTGAGCCTCACACAGGGTTTAGGAACAGCTTAGGTATTTGAAGCAACACAAACCTAATAGAGTCACATAAATCTTTCTAGTTGCAGTCTAAACAGTGCAGACTATAATTCCCCAAAGCAGTGCGCATGGCAAAAAGCATTACACACACTGACAAACCGCACCTGGCTCTTATAGAGAAGCTCAACATGTTCACATGTGCTGTAAAGGGAACAAGGCAATTACACCAACAGCCAATCAGCTCTGATAAAAGCTAAACTGCTGCTGACTCATTTAAGGCCCGGAGCTCGTTAACGCTGACTCAGCAAAGTTCACAAACCATAATGGCCTCGCAGCAAAGAAATTAACAATATTACAGCAGCATAATGAACAGCTACAAATTAAATAACAACACTACAGCAGAATTTAAGTGGGTTTTAACATCCAATTTGGGTCACTGCACAGTATATTTGACATCTGTACATATTAGTAGATATACTAGTTTGGTATATTTAGTGGATACATCTACATCTGTCTGTAATGCTATATCAACCTTTGTATAATATGTGTATAATGTGTATAGTGTATAATGTGTAATGTTTGTATAATGTATGTAATGTGTAATAACTCATGTATATAATGTAACCTGTTATACCAACAACCAAACATATTTATTCCAGCATCTTTGCACTCTGCACCATTGCACTATTGTCCTTTGCTTACAAATTCCAGTGTTGTTTACATATATATATATATATATATACTTTTTTATATATATGCATATTTGTACATAGTAGTTAAATGTTTAGGTTTATCTCTGTTGCTGTCTTTATCTTGTTGTCCTTGTTTTTAGCTGTATATTTATTCTGTGTAAGTACATTGAGAGCAAAAAAAAACAGAGTCAAATTCCTTGTATGTGAACATACTTGGCCAATAAAGCTGATTCTGATTCTGATAAATATAATCTGACTTTCCCCACATATGTGCACATACATTAGATTCCCATATGGGTCTTCAGCAATAGAATGTAACACCAAATTCACGATAACGTCCGTTAAATAATCAATAAGAGCTGCTAATTAACCGTGTTGCTGAAAGCGTCTGAGCGCCAAATCAGCGAAGCATCACAACAAGCAGAAACAAAAACACCAGGAGAGAGAGAGAGAGGAGGAGAGGAGAGAGAGAGAGAGGAGAGGGCAGAGAGACAGAGAGAGAGAGAGAGAGAGAGAGAGAGAGAGAGAGAGAGAGAGAGAGAGGAGAGGGCAGAGAGACAGAGAGAGAGAGAGAGAGAGAGAGAGAGAGAGGATTGACAGCTGTGCAGAGTCTAATTGAATCCCATGACAGCTGCTTCCTCACTGGACTCTGCTGTCAGGTGGGAAGGCGGCCGGCGAGTCCCGTCACTCAAAAGCCTGCAGACTCTGCTGCTGATTGGGCTGTGTGTGTGTGTGTGTGTGTGTGTGTGTGTGTGTGTGTGTGTGTGTGTGTGTGCGCGTGTGTGTGTGTGTGTGTTCACCCCTTATCATTTGATCACACCTACTGCAAGCAAAACAGCAACGCTAAAAATCACACACAGGTACAAAACACGTCAACAAGACACGGTCCAATCAATAGTCATCTGAGTCATGCCTGTTTATCAGTGTATGTGTGTGTGTGTGTGTGTGTGTGTGTGTGTGTGTGTGTGCACCATTCTTCTGACCCCAGGCAGTCTGTCAAGGTGTTTTAATGAAGGCCATAATTGCTGTTTAATGTGGTGATTATGGAGCCGCAGAGCTAACGGCTAGCAAGCAGAGCACCTGAGGACCTGAGGGAGGACAGGCTGATCTGTTCCATCCATGAGCTTTAACACACACTTCCTGCTTACAGAGCAGAGCAGAGAGGAGATTCACATTCAAACTACACAGTGTTCAATCGCCAGTGAATCCATTCATATTGTACTCTTATTTCCACTTGCCATATGTCTCTACTTATTGTATCTTACCCATTTAATCAATGTTTAGACTGATGGAATAAATGTCTTAGGACCATTTAGTAGTACTTTTTAGGGTCTTAGGTTGGTCTTAGGTGTTTTGTAGGTTGTAAGTGTTGCTGTATAATACATGCACTTTTTCAAATCTAGACGTGTTAGTAAACATATATTTTAAATACTATCTGCTTAGTGTCTGGGCCCCTGTTCTCAAGCTTCAGATAGCTTATCAGGGTGTCCCATTTCACATATCTCCATTATGTCTCATATGATTGTACTTGTATTTTAACTGATTTGTGATTAAACTGAACTGAACCAAATCTAAATGTCTGTTTTGGATTTTTAACATCCTTTCTTGGCCATATATCTACAGTACATTCACATATTTGCCTGTCTGCTGTAAAATGGTAAGAAATTATAACTTTATAATGTAGGGCTAAAGTGGTAATCCTTGAGATCCTTGTATTTTCGATTTTGTCTCCACTTTTGTTGCCAAGCACTCATAGGAAAGAATGGCGATGACGCAGCAAAAAGGCAGCATCGACAAAGTGTGGTACAAAACCATATTTCTTCTATATTCTATTCTTATATAACTTCTATGAAATTCCGGTAACACTTTACAATAAGGGTCACTAAGTTAAGGGTTAGTGAATGCTTAATAAGCATTAACTAATTCTTAATTAACAGTTAACTAATGTGTAATTTACTAATGGTGTTCATGTTAACTAAGGTATTAATGTATACGTTATTTAATAGTTTATAAAGATGACTATTAAATAATGTATAAATTAATACCTTAGATAACATGAACACCATTAGTAAATGATCACCAGACACATTAGTTAACTGTTAATTAACATTAATTAATGTACCCTTATTGTAAAGTGTTACCGAAATTCCAAACAAACGGAAACGTAAAAGGAATCACTTTTTTAGATGATTTTTCCCAGGAAAGAGCTACCTGACACCAGCTGTTTAGAACAGACAGTGGAGAAGCTTTATGAACTGGATATAGGTTGACTGGAAAGAGTGGCAAAATGGAAGTTTTTCAGATTATTACTTTAAAGATTGACTGATAATATCCCTAGGCAGTTAGAAAACCCTGCTGTAATGCTAACAGGTGTAAAGAGAGAGTGTTAGCATGGCTAGCCAGTTAGCTCGACCCTGCTAGAACCTGAATAGGCCGTATTTTTGACTTGCTGGCCTGTCTTTACATTAGTCTTGAGTGGTTCAACTGACTGGAAATGATCCGAGAACAGAAAAAGGTCCTAAAGAGCTAAATCTGCTGAGTGAAGAATGATTGAAGTGATGTGCATTTTAATATCACTTCTAATATCCTGATTTATACAGCTGAGCATGGAATATTTCACCTACAACCTCTCACATACAGGTTGGTCCCAGTCTCCTTAGCAAGGGCTAAAACTAATAAAGCGATAGTAATAGTTCTATTTGTTCTACTTTTGCACAAATTGTAAGTCACTCTTAGTAAGAGTGTCAGCTAAATGTCTAAAATGTAAAAACACACAGTACTCCCTGACAGCAGCAGAGCCATGTATTATTCCACAGCAGTACAAATGAAAAGGACATTTCCACAGAGACCTGATACCATATTCTCCACATCCTCCAGACGTCCAGGCGTGTCTGACCTGCCCAGTCTCCACACGGCCGTACACACCTGAGGAGAACGGCTGGATTTCAGCGTGTGGTTAAAAAGCTGGTTTGGCAGCCTCTGTGGGACCAATCAGAGCGGAGTCCGTCCAGCTCAGACTCAGATTTCCTGCTGTGAGCTGAATGTAAAGCTGTCCGGCCCCGCTGACATGTCAGCTCCGCTTCGTTACAGGAGGACGCACTCCGACTTTTAGAGAAATTAAAATCCGTCGTGTCAGTACTGGAACATTTTTGGCTTATTTCATATTTTAGAATATTGTTTTGTTTGCTGCTGAATGTTTTTTTTTTTTTTTAGATCAACTGCTGCTTCATCCATGTAAAGCATTCTGTAATCTTGTTTTTAAAAAGAGCTACTACTGCTACTGCTACTACTACTACTACTGCTACTGCTACTACTACTACTACTACTACTACTACTACTACTACTACTACTACTGCTACTGCTACTACTGCTACTACTACTACTGCTACTGCTACTGCTACTACTACTGCTACTACTGCTACTACTACTACTGCTACTGCTACTGCTACTACTACTGCTACTACTGCTACTACTACTACTGCTACTACTACTACTACTACAACTACTACTACTGCTACTACTACTACTACTGCTACTACTGCTACTGCTACTACTACTGCTACTACTACTACTGCTACTACTACTGCTACTGCTACTACTACTTCTACTGCTACTATTAGTACTACTACTCCTACTACTACTTCTACTACTGTTACAAATAATAATAATAATACATTTAAATGATAATAATAATGATTACTTAAATTGAAATGGGCAAATTTAAAGATCTGAAATATCAGCACAAAATATCAACTACCAGAGGCTCCATTTCAGAAATATCAGTATCGGTATCGTCCTTCAACAGCCGATATCGGTCAAACCCTAATCCACACAGTCACGCATGAAGGGATGAGAGCCAAACACAGCATGAGACAGGAAGAGAGAGAGAGAGAGAGAGAGAGAGAGAGAGAGAGAGAGAGAGAGAGAGAGAGAGAGAGAGAGAGAGAGAGAGAGAGAGAGATGAGATGGGAGAGAGAGAGAGAGCCATGGAAAGATGGAGATAAAAAGGGAGTGAAAACGAAAAAGAGTGAGGAGAGGGAGAGAGTGAGATGTATCACTACACCTCCTTCTCTCCTGCTCTAAATATAAATCCTTAAGGAAAGCACATTTTTCAAAATACCTCCCAAAAACAGAGCGATAATGCTGAATCACCTAACTGTCCTGCCATCAGTTAAGCAAGATCGTCTTTTAAACCTGCTTTTCATTATTATCCCAATAATGTATGTGTGTTTATGTGTTTTTGTTTCCATTATATTAACTCCCATTAGTCACTTTTCATAATTATTTCATGAATGTTTTTTTTTGTATGTTTTTTATGTAATTATTTTAAGAGGTTTTTGTTATATATATTTTATTGTTGATTATTTGTACTGTTGTATTGTTGAATGATTTGGCCATATTGCTTGTTAACATTCATAACATTAACATTAACATTAACATTAACATTAACATTAACATTAACATAACATTAATTAACATAAAATTCATGCCAATAATGCAAATTGAATTTGTCGGAGAGAAAGAATAGAGGAAAAAAGGGAGGGAGAGAGGGATAGAGAGAGGAAGAAAGAGATGGAGAGAGAGAGAGGGATAGAGGTAGAGAGAGAGAGAGAGAGAGAGAGGAAAGCTGGGTAATGAAAAGAGACAGGAGGGACGGTGGCGAGAACGAGTGCAGAGAAAGAAAGAGAACAGTCAGAGAAGGAGGTCGAGAGAGAAGCCAAGCGTGAGAAAGGCAGAGAGAGAGAGAGAGAGAGAGAGAGAGAGAGAGAGAGAGAGAGAGAGAGAGAGAGAGAGGGAGAGAGAGACATGGAGGTTGAGTGGGATCCTGGGCGACAGCAGACAGGAGCGTCCTTGTACAGTACCAGACGCTTCGCTCTTCTTACAATAAGAAACCATGGCACTGCCTGACTCCAGCTCTCTCTCTCTCCCTCTCTCTCCCTCTGTTTGCCTATGTCTCTCGCTCTTTCTCTCCCTCTCGCTGAGCTCCGGGCAAACATGACGCACAATGACTTCTGATTTTAGACACATCTGTGTGATGAACGATGGTGTAGGACTGTTCATCTGTGTTGTGTTAACTTGTGGTACGGTACACAATACTGAAATACAGAAAAACAACAGAGATTTTACAATTTCATCACCAATCTGCTCCCAGCCATCTGAGTCTCCATCATGGAGGAACATGGAGAATTGTCTGTCAGTTAATAAAGTGTAAATGTGTATGAAGCAGCTAGAGAGCAGCTGAGTCAGCTTGTTGTGGTGTGGCTGTAGATCCATTCAGTAACGTTCTCAGTAAAAGTGAATAGTGTGATAAGGTGGATTTGTTTCCAAATGTAGGTTACTGTGACACAGTAAACTGTCTTGTCTTTAGCCCTAGTCTCTACTCCAAAACATGAAGAGTTGGAGCTTGAGAAGAGTCAGCTCAGTTAACCTGAACAAACTGTTAGCTAGCTAACTAGCCAGCGAACACACTGATGTTAATGTCAACATGCTAACGCTAGCTGCTACTAGATACGTTAGCTAGTGTGCTAATCAGATGTGTTAACAACAAGACAGTGATGGTTAGCTGAACAGATACTATGGTTAGCTAGCTAACAAGCTGACATTATCGAAACACTAAATCAATCAGATGGATCCCAGTCAGAAACAACACTGAAACTAGAAAATGTGTTCAGTAGGGCAGACCTCGCCATGTCTGAAAACACCCCGCAAGGAAGTTATGCGCCACGGCCACCACGCCCCCTTTTGGCCAATCGAAAAGTTCTTCGTTGGCCCATTACCAACCTTCATACCAAGTTTTGTGCAAATCCGTGGCCAACTTTTTGAGATATCCTGCTAACAGACGGACGGACGGACGGACAAACACACAGACGTGGGTGAAAACATTACCTCCTTGGCAGAGGTAACAAACCATGAATATTGAAATCTGTTTTAGACGGTCAAGTGGTACATTCAGAAACACAACATGTTCACAGCCACTGTTGCCCAAGAGCTGAGGACTTCCAGTAGAGGGTGCGTTACATCACCTGAAAGCCCGCTATACTGAAACAGGCAAAAGATACTCCATAACGTTTCAACTAAAACTGGTCTTAGACAGTGGAGACACATACTATGACGTAATATACCTGTATATGACTGTAGCCTATGTGTTAATATTTACCTACATGTATCTGTATGCCGTCTAGGGCTGCAACTAACGATTATTTTCATTGTCGATTAATCTCTCGATTATTTTCTCGATTAATCGATTAGTTGTTTGGTCTATAAAATGTCAGAAAATGGTGAAAAATGTGGATCAGTGTTTCCCAAAGCCCAAGATGACGTCCTCAAACGTCTTGTTTTGTCCACAACCCAAAGATATTCAGTTTACTGTCATAGCGGAGTAAAGAAACCAGAAAATATTCACATTTAAGAAGCTGGAATCAGAGAATTTTGACTTTTTACTCAAACCGATTAATCGATTATCAAAATAGTTGGCGATTAATTCAATAGTTGACAACTAATCGCTTAATCGATTAATCGTTGCAGCTCTAATGCCGTCTCCTACTGTTGGCCACTGAGAAGCTCCACTGTAGCAGTGGGAGCCTTGCTCAAGGGCACGTTGACAGCAGTTCTTATGGGAGTGGAGGAGCACAGCGACCAACAGTAGAAGACTGTGGTTTACTGGGCAGCTCCATTGTTTGACTGTTGAAATTGCACAAATGCGAAGTAGGGCATTGCTGCAAAAGAGCAGGGAGTTCAGCAAAAACCATCCTCCGGGAAAGTCAAGGTTTTAAAAAATATATATTTCATCATCTCCCTATTTTCCTTGCAGGCGGACCTGGTGGAAAAAATAGACAAAGTGAGGCAGAGTAATTCTGGAGGCATTATAATGTCGCCATGTGGGCTCAGTGCTCCCAGCAGGACGGGGACGAGCTCAGCGCCGATGAG
>NW_027281816.1:12500-19425 GCF_046629955.1 Centroberyx affinis
AGCCAGTGGACAGAACGGAACGCAGAAGCGGGCCTGTCCACCCTGCTGCCTCCACTCTCCTCTCCTTCTCCTTCTCCTCCTTCTCCTTCTTCTCCTTCTTCTTCTACTTCTTCTTCTTCTTCTTCTTCTTCTTCTTTTTTTTTTGATATTTCTGCTGCGCCCCCCCTCCCTCCCCCTCCTCGGTTGTAAATGTTGGAGCAGGAGCGGCGGGCTCACGGGAGAACAGCAGAGGGAATATGAGGCTCTCCTGGCTCACTCCTGCACTTCTGCTGGGAACTTTGTGCGCAGGTAAGACGCTTTGTGGGTTTCTGGGTGAAAGGCTGCTGTTGCCCAACGTCACGGGCAAATATTTAGGCTTCCTGCGTGAAGCTGGCTGATGATGAAACGGGGGTTTTTGACCCTAAACACCCCCCGTAGAGGAAAAAACAACAGGAGTCTTCGTAGTAAAGAGTGCTGGAAGGAGATTCTGCAGCTGAACTGGATGAAATGTCCTTATAGTGGTGTTATAGGAGGTGGGAAAATGCCATAAAGTGCAATAAGGGGACTGTGAACTCACTATTGAGCAACACACACACATCACAGGACACTATAGGAATATTATAGGGATATTTGAGTGGAATTCACAAGGGATCAACCCTGTATTTTTATATTTTAGGGACAATAATTCATCATATTGCACTTATTCCAGTAGTAGTCATGTGGATTCATCATGCATGTGCAGGTGATACATGCATGTGTGTGTGGTGTGTGTGTGTGTGTGTGTGTGTGTGTGTGTGTGTGTGTGTGTGTGTGTGGACTCGCTTGCATGTTATTAGATGGCTGCACGTCGGGGCTTGGCTGCAGCCGGACCGACCGGGCTCCTCTGCTGCTCCATTGTCTGCTCGTGCCGGATCAATAATCGATATTGCAACCGAGCTGCTTGCAGGAGCCGCGGTCTCTCCCTCCCGGTGCAGACCCGCAGCAGCAGAAAGGGAAAAGGGTTTTTTTATTTTTTATACGCGTTTATAATACGCACCGGGCCCGGTACCGTGTTACTACGGCGGCTGCATGAATGAATACGGTGCTCAGTCATGTGGCCTCATAGTAGAGGAGGTGTGTGTGTGAGTGTGTGTGTGTGTGTGTGTGTGTGTGTGTGTGTGTGTGGTGGAAAAATACGACACACACATGCGAGATCACACCATCAAGAAAAAAAATCACCATAATATTCTTATAATATTCCTATAATATTCCTATAGGGGCTGATAGTGTTTCTATGATACTCTATAGTGAGATTATAGTGGCTTTATCACGCTTAATGATGTTTTATTTCTTTATGTTATATTCCTATGATATTCCTATAATATTCGTGTAATATTACTATAGGGACTTGGTGTGTCTGTGGTGAGATTATAAGTGACCTGATCATGCTTTATGGTATTTTACTCCCTGTTATATTCCTATAATATTCCTATAATATTTCTATAGGGGTTTATAGTGTCTGTGGTTTTGAATAGTGACCTTACCATGCGTTATGGTATTCATTTTCCAATAGTATCCCTATTATACTCCTATAATATTCCTATGGTAGTGTGGTTTTCTGTAATGAGTTTATTGTGGCATTATCATGCTTTATGGTGTTTTATTTCCAAGGTTGTATTGCTATAATATTCCTATAATATTCCTATGGTAGTGTGGTTTTCTATAAGGAGTTTATAGTTGCCTTATCATGCTTTATGGTGTTTTAATTCCAAGGCTGTATTCCTATAATATTCCTATAATATTCCTATAATATTACTGTAAGGACTTGGTGTGTCTGGTGTTTTACTAGTGAGATTATAGATGACCTTTTCATGCTTTATGATGTTTTACTTCCAATGGTATGATATTCCTATAATATTCCTATAGGGGTTTATAATGTGTCTATGGTGAATTAATAGTGGCTTTATCATACGCTTTATTCCAATGGTCTCCCTATTATATTCCTATAATATTCCTATAGGGGCCTATATGGCAGTGTGGTTTTCTATAGTGAGTTAATGGTGGCTTTATCGTGCATTATGTTTTATTTCCAATGGTATATTCCTGTAATATTACTATATAATGTGTCTATGGTTCTTTGTGGTGAGTTAGTAGTGGCTTTACATTGCTTTATGGTGCTTTATTTCCAACGGTCTCCCTGTGATATTCCTATAATATTCCTATAATATTTGTATAATATTACTGTAAGGACTTGGTGTGTCTGGGGTTTCACTAGTGAGATTATAGATGACCTTTTCATGCTATATGATGTTTTACTTCCAATGGTCTCCCTGTGATATTCCTATAATATTCCTATAGGGGTTTATAGTATGGCAGTGTGGTTTTCTATAGTGAGTTAATGGTGGCTTTATTGTGCATTTTGATGTTTTATTTCCAATGGTATATTCCTATCATATTACTATAGGGGTTTATAACGTGTCTATGGTTCTCTGTTGTGAGCTAATAGTGGCTTTATCATGCTATATGGTGCTTTATTTCCAATGGTCTCCCTGTTATATTCCTATAATATTCCTATAATATTCCAATACAGGTTTATAGTGTCTGCCTTATCATGCATTTTGGTATTTATTAATTTTATTTCCAATTGTATCCCTTTTATATTCCTTTAGTATTCCTATGGGGGCTTATAGTATGGTTTTCAATATAGTGTTTATAGTTTATAGACCGTATCGTGCTTTATTGTGTTTTTTTTCCAATGGTCTCCCTATAATATTCCTATATTCCTTTAATATTCCTATACTATGCCTATAGGGGCTTATAGTGTGGCACTGATCATGATTTATGGTGTTTTATCTCCTATAATATTCCTATAATATTCCTGTTGCGGCTTATAGTGTATCTGTGGTTATCAATAGTGAGTTAATAGTGACCTTATCATGCTTTATGGTATTTTATCTCCTATGGTATCACTGTAATATTCCTATAATATTCCTATAATATTCATATAGGGGCTGACAGTGTGTCTGTGGTTATTAATAGTGAGTTTACAGTGACATAATTGTATTAAATAACATAATATTCCCATATGAATAGTTTATGTATATGCTGTTCCTGTGATGCCTGTATCTATCTAAAATGTCTAGTAGGATAACTACAGTTCCCACACACACACACACACACACACACACACACACACACACACACACACACACACACACACACACACACACACACACACACACACACACACACACACCTTGCAGACTAACAGAACAAAGGGAATATTTATCGGCTGGCAGGTAAAACGCTTTTTCCCCCTCACACACTTTACTGCTGATCAATACACAGCCAGAGGGAGAGCACACACACACACCCACACACACACACACACACACACACACACACTCTCTCTCACACATACACACACACACACACACCCAGACCGACAGAGGTTTTGACATTCAGCTGCCTCTCACTGTGTTTGTCCCTCCTGCTGCTGAATTCTGCACCTTTAATTATGTCATCACATGTTAAAGCTCCTCAGTCTCCAGCTGTGTGTGTGTGTGTGTGTGTGTGTGTGTGTGTGTGTGTGTGTGTGTGTGTGTGTGTGTGTGTGTGTGTATGTGTGTGTGTGTGTGTTCTGATATGAGAGGAGGATGGATGGGTGTTTACTGAGGACTGGACTGACATCACTCTGAAACAAGGTGTGACATCACTCTGAAACAGGATGTGACATCACTCTGAAACAGGATGTGACATATTGAACACTAACTGTGGGCCACGCCCCCTTTTGGGGGAAAGTAGACGATTGCCCATATTGTAGAGTATTGCAGAATATTTCAGAGTATTGCAGAGTATTGCAGAGTATTTCAGAGTATTGCAGAGTATTGCAGAATATTGCAGAGTATTGCAGAGTATTTCAGAGTATTTCAGAGTATTGCAGAGTATTGCAGAATATTGCAGAGTATTGCAGAGTATTTCAGAGTATTGCAGAGTATTTCAGAGTATTGCAGAGTATTGCAGAGTATTGCAGAGTATTTCAGAGTATTGCAGAGTATTTCAGATTATTGCAGAGTATTGCAGAGTATTGCAGAGTATTGCAGAGTATTGCAGAGTATTTAAGAGTATTTCAGAGTATTTCAGAGTATTTCAGAGTATTGCAGAGTATTTAAGAGTATTTCAGAGTATTTCAGAGTATTGCAGAGTATTTCAGAGTATTGCAGAGTATTTAAGAGTATTGCAGAGTATTGCAGAGTATTGCAGAGTATTTAAGAGTATTTCAGAGTATTTCAGAGTATTTCAGAGTATTGCAGAGTATTTAAGAGTATTTCAGAGTATTTCAGAGTATTTCAGAGTATTGCAGAGTATTGCAGAGTATTGCAGAGTATTTAAGAGTATTTCAGAGTATTTCAGAGTATTTCAGAGTATTGCAGAGTATTTAAGAGTATTTCAGAGTATTTCAGAGTATTTCAGAGTATTTCAGAGTATTGCAGAGTATTGCAGAGTATTGCAGAGTATTGCAGAGTATTGCAGAGTATTTCAGAGTATTGCAGAGTATTTCAGATTATTGCAGAGTATTGCAGAGTATTGCAGAGTATTGCAGAGTATTGCAGAGTATTTAAGAGTATTTCAGAGTATTTCAGAGTATTTCAGAGTATTGCAGAGTATTTAAGAGTATTTCAGAGTATTTCAGAGTATTGCAGAGTATTGTCTGTACACAGAAAAACAAAGGTGCTGAAAATGAATCTGATGCCATTGAAGAACCATGTCTGGTTCCTTCCAAGGTTCTTTAAAGAACCATCTCTGCTCCTCTGCTCAGGCTCCTGCTTTGTGTTTTTGTTCCTCTGCTCTTGTTTGGTCTCACTTACAGTCACACAATATAAACTATGGAGCGGTTTGGTTATTTTCCACATTTATGCCGTCATCACCATCCAATAACTAACAATTAAGAACCTTTTCATATCCTGAAGACCATACAGTATATTCTTTATTCTTTGGGATATTAAAAGGTTCTTTTTTTGCGGCACTAGAAATGGTTCTTCTATGGCATCACTCCGAAGAACCCTTGTTCCAGTTCCAGTTGATGATGATGATGATAATGATTATTATTATTATTATTATAATTATTATTATTATTGTTTGTACTGTTGGCAGCGTCTTGCTTTCCAGCTCCTGTTGTGTTGCTCTGTGGTCAGAGAAGTGCAGATTATTCACACAGAACGTCTGACTAATGTCTTCTCTATACAGCTCTCCCTTATACACACACACACACACACACACACACACACACACACACACACACACACGCTGTGTACCAGTCGCACACTGTGCTCCAGACACACACTATTGGCAGCTGAAATGAGAGCGATTACATTAGAGTGGAATAATGTAACTGTGTGTGTGTGTGTGTGTGTGTGTGTGTGTGTGTGTGTGTTTGGCTGTGTGCAAGCGTGTGTATTGCTGTGTAATAGATGTATATGTGTGTGTGTGTGTGTGTGTGAGAGAGAGAGAGTGTGTGCATTGCAGTGTAAGCAAGTCCGTGTTTGTACCTTTATTGCCCATGACAGCACAGTGTTGTGTGTGTGTGTGTGTGTGTGTGTGTGTGTGTGTGTGTGTGTTGCAGTATGGCAGAGTCAGGCTTGTCCTCGTATTGCCTGTGACAGCACACAGTCAGCAAACCAGCCGTGTGTGTGAGTGTGTGTGTGTGCGTGTGTTGTGTGTGTGTGTGTGTGCGTGTGTGGTGTGTGTGTGTGTGTGTGCCTGCTCAGTGTGTGTGTTGATTTGAAACTTGACAGCAGCTGTATTTAGCCACCAGCCTTTTTAATGCCTGAGGAGTTTATGCTAGCAGCTAGCTAACTGACATGTTAGCATGTTTCTAAGTGCTTCAAAAAACTCTTTTACAGATTTGATAGATTTTCTGTAACGTTTTGGATTCTGCTCTCTCTTTAATGTTTTGTTGTTTCTTAGTTTTTAAAAAGTGGTAATCCTCAAATTCTTTGTTTTCTTTATTTTTAGCGCAGCATCTTTGTTAGCTTAGCGCTCACTGCTGTGGGTGTTTCTGCTGCTCTTCCCACAGATCACCTGTCAATCAAACAGTGTGGGCGGAGCTTGGATTTTCTGTTGCTGCAGTTTGAGTTTCTCTTCTCTCTGTGTGTTCAGTCATGGTGGCTATCGCTGCTCATGCTAACTACCCAGTTCTTCTTCTGCTGTTTATTCCAAACAAACCGGAAACATAAAACGCATCACTTCCTGTGCGGCAGAGGATTTTTACCAGGAAAGTCAGAAACGGTTGAAAATTTTGCTACCAAAGTTTCTGAGTTATGACGCTAAGGTGACAAGGCGAAAAAATAAAGTTTAGTGTCAGTCAGCAGTAAGAAAACACACAGATTCTCCTTTAATGCAAGTTTGAAGTTAACAGAATGAATGAAGTTCGTCACATCAGCTTGTTAAGCTGCAGGACGTCTGTGTTTAGTTTATCGTTTTTTCTTCCTGGTTGATTTTCTGACAAAATCGCACGTGAACACAACGCTGGTTAGCGTCCCGATGTCGGACTTTCCCAGCAGAACATGAACGCACCGTAATGTCCAGCCAGTGGAAGAACTGTTCCAAGCTTCAGTCTGCTCTTTCAAGTATCAGTTGTGAAATGTGAAGAACATCGTAACATGATTTCAAATGTGTATTTTGGCAGGATTTTGTGTTTTGAATGTATTGATTGCGAGTATCATGGGCTTCTTTTCATGTCCTTTTGTAGTAGCCTATATTTTAATATTCTGGTAACACTTTAGAGTAAGGGTCACTAGTTAAGGGTTAGTTAATTCTTAATAAGCATTAACTAACCCTTAATTAACAGTTAACTAATGTGTAATTTACTAATGGTGTTCATGTTAACTAAGGTATTCATTTACACATTATTTAATAGTTTATAAAGATGACTATTAAATAATGTATAAATGAATACCTTAGTTAA
>NW_027281817.1:0-137052 GCF_046629955.1 Centroberyx affinis
GTTATCAATCAATCAATCAAATTTTATTTATATAGCACCTTTAGTGCAAGATTGCAAGAAGATCAGTAATCTCTTTATTGATAAAAAGATCAATAAAGAGATACAACACAATAATGACAATTGCAATAATATATTAATAGTAATAATAATAAGAGTAATGATACAAATATTAATAGTAAAAATATGATCAAGTAAATTAAGATAGAATAAATAAAAATAAATAAATAAATAAATAAAAATAAAATAATCATACAAAATAAATAAATAAATAAATAATAATAATAAATAGATAAAAAGTAGTGCATCACAGTGAAAGGGGTAGACAAAACAGATATTCTTCACCCCTTTTGCACAATTAACTTTTGCTCAAGGGTAATTGCACAGTTTATTGTAAGACTTATACAGTTTCAGTACATTTCAGTCATCAAAGTGCAGAGAAGAAGCTCATTCACACAGCCTCTGCATTCCACTCTTCTTTTCACAAGTCTGTGTTGTGGCTCCATGCGGCTCTTCTTCCCTCTTCCTGTCCTCAGCTGCGCTTCCTGCTGCTGTTCAGCCGGCAGGGGAAGCTGCGGCTGCAGAAGTGGTTCACGCCGCTAACGGAGCGGGAGAAGAAGAAGGTGATCCGGGACATGACCATGATGGTGCTGTCCCGGCCGCCTCGCTCCTGCAACTTCCTCCACTGGCGGGACCTCAAGATCGTCTACAAGAGGTGGCCGGGGGTTCTCTGAGTGTTTTACTCTTCCCTGTCTTTATGATTTATGATTTCTTTTTATGTTTCCTCATACAAAACAGCAGTCCTCTCCTGGCAGCTATAGTCTGAGTATGGGTGTTAAGCAGCATATGGATTCCACCCTTGACTCTATTAATGCTTAATGGTTAACTTGCCCGTCTTTGCTTTTGCTTGAAAACACACACTGGACACAGAACACAGGCACACCCATTCTCAACAATGGGTTAACAAGACCTTAATAGAGTAAAGGTCTAGTTAAACATACAGAGCACACAAAATAATATGGCCAAGACCTCTCTGACAGGCCCATGTTAGTGATGACTCAGCCTAGTGCATATCCTTTCATGGTACACGGCCTTTCATCCCCTTTAATTAACTTTCTGTCTGACCTGCCAAGGGCTGGTAAACTGAAATAGCCTCATTTACCTGCCAAGAATGATTTTTTACCGTCCTAAATAATGAATGCACATTTTTCATAGATATGTGTCACCCTACCTGTTTTCAGGGCTATTTCATGTACTGTGTGTTCATTTAAAACTTCCTCAGTCACTTATGCAATGGATCAAGTTTGTAATTAATCATAAAGCTCAGCAGAACTAAATATAACCGAGCCACTCAAATGTCATCATCTCAAAAAGTAACTGGCTGGTGTTGATTTATCTGCCAAAGACACATTTTGCAAGCATTTGGTGCGTGGTGGGTATTCATTTCAGACATGCTCACAACCTATATAACCTATTAAGAGTTATATGTCTGTTTATGTGTCAATATATGAGGGTAAATCCTTCCACAACAGAACAGATGAATGCTCAAAAACATGTATCCCGTGGTATAATTTATAGGCGTTTTTAGAGCT
Source organism: Centroberyx affinis (assembly GCF_046629955.1). Lineage (NCBI taxonomy): Eukaryota > Metazoa > Chordata > Actinopteri > Beryciformes > Berycidae > Centroberyx > Centroberyx affinis. The sequence goes on from NW_027281817.1 coordinate 1,590, forward strand.
ATTTTATTTCAGTACTTCTGGTAAGTAAAATTGCCAAAACTAGTCCAATGGAGAATCATATTTAATGTTGGAGTCTCTGTGATAATAAAGCTAATAAGATAATAAAGTTATGAACCCCTAAACAGCTGGTCATTTGTTTCAGAGAGGCGCCAACTGTCATTAAACTTTGTTACTAAATGAAATAACAGAACAAGCTGTTTTTAATTTTTCATGGAGTTTGACAACCTTCACCCTCTTACCTCTTGGACTGCAGGTACGCCAGCCTGTATTTCTGTACTGGTCTGGAGGACCAGGATAATGAGCTGCTGACCCTCGAAGTGCTGCACAGATATGTCGAGTTGCTGGACAAATACTTTGGCAATGTAAGCACAGCTGAATTTAAAGCCATAAGCAGAATTCACATTGACAAGCTCAACCTTGGCCCGCAAACACTGTTTCTTCTAAGAATGTTTTTTTTCTGTTGTGTAATTCTACTTTTGTATATACTAGACGAGTCATTAATCAAGAAACTGAAGTGCATATTTTTGTTTGGATTTGTCTCGAATAGAAGGGATATTCGTGTTGTGTGGTTTTCTGTCAGGTCTGTGAGCTGGACATCATCTTTAACTTTGAGAAGGCCTACTTCATCCTGGATGAATTCCTGATGGGTGGAGAAGTTCTAGAAACCTCCAAACTAGCTGTGGGTGCTTCTTTGGAAGAGGCTGACACACTCCAAGAGGTACAGTAAGGTTTTACAGACCTTAAATGACCCCCAGTTTGTTTATTACTCATACAAAATGTATTCTCATATTTCTGCTTTCTTTGTAGACAATGGAGGAATATATGAGCAAACCTGCCTACTGAGCCCAGAGAAGACAAGGATGTTCCACTATAGAGCCAGCATTTCAAAATGTGCACTGTAAGGTTTATTTCTCAGTTAGTAGTTAACAAAATGGTTCATTTAGCCATTGTTGCCATGTGGAATACTAGTAAATCCAGGTTTGGTGTTCTTCGTATTTTAAGCATTACATCCTCCTCTATGGGGTCGAGGTAAAGTGTGCCACCCTTGGGTTTATAAAACCCTTTCAAACTCCTTTGGATAAACACAAAAATGCATGGTGGTTTTCACTCGACCTTGACAATATTTAAGGCTTATTTCAGGCAAATCAAGTTTGTAACTACCATGCACATTTGTTTTAAACATTTTCAGGATAACTGGAATTTGTTTACATCCATAAGTGCCTTTTAAGCTTCATATTTAAGTATCTCAGGGGTACAAGACATGAAATATGGACTGAAAAGAAACAGGCAAACTATGTAACAGCACTGTCTTTTTTTCCATTTTATCTGAATAAATGTTCTTTTTCATATTAAAGTATGTCTTTGTGTTAAATAAAGTTCTGCCCAAAATAATATTACAAAATGTGCCTAACCCATTGCAAGGCTCATAGTAAACAAGATACATTTACATTCAGTTTTGAAAGCATTGCACTGTGTGATATTGAGCATCTAGCTCACCATTTTCCATGTTCGTCAAATGAGGAAACACTACACAGTAAGGAAAAAATAAAGTCAATGCTTTATTAACCTCAGTTATGTCACATATGACCACACTTAAGTAATTTACAAAAAAACACAAGTGGATCTGAGGGATCCAACACTGATTTGGTTGTGTGTGCGTTGAAATGCAAGGCTGGTGAGCCACATGTACTTAGTGGTCTGTTATAGTTTGTTTTTGAGCAACTAACTCATATCAAAAAAACATCGAATGAACCACGAAAACCCACTTACCACCACGAATATGAGACCTCGCACTCCTATAGCTCTGCTTCAGCTAATCATAAAAGGAACAAGTGGAATATAAAGCCTGAACTTTCGTAAACCTACTGAATTACTAAAGTCGACGGCGTGTGTTTAATTTTTCAAAATACTTTATTTTGACCCCCCTCCCCCTCCAGCAAAACAATATATGTATCTACAGCCCCGCCATCTAGCTACATTCCTTGGACAGTTTTGGCGTCATTATCATCGCTCTCTTGGGTTTCTGGGTTCAGGTAGCTCAGCAGTTTCATCATCAGCGCTTCGTCATCCAAGCTTTGCGTGGCGCCGCCCGTAACCTCGTCCTCGGACTGTCTCTTTTGAGGCGGGCTTTTATCTGAGTCCATTTCATCAAAGTAATCCTGTATCGCTTCTTCGAAAGACCCCGGCATGGTCTGTCCCGCCTCGTCCCGCTTTTGGCTGGCCTTGTTGTTGCTGTTGTACGCAGGGTTGGGGTACTGCGCCAGGATCTGAGCCGCGAGATACGCCGCCAGTTCGTCCTCGTCCACGGTGTCGTCGTAGTCGTCCTTTAGTTTGTCGGGAAGGCGCCGTTGCGTGGGAGCGGATTCCCCCGAACGCCCCCCGGGCTGAGTGTAGAGTCGTGACTGAGAGCTTTTAAGCTGCTTCTGCTTCCGGAGAGGAGCTGGATCCTGACTTCCCACGCCTCCCAACCCCAGGATGTTGAGGATCTCTTGTGTCCTCATGTCTTCCGGGTTGCTAATGGTTTGTCTGTCAGGTAGGCGTCTGTTGTAGAACTTTGCCTCGGGACTCTTGTGTTTCTTCTTTGAGGATATCTGTGACAGTTTGTCCTCCACCCTGGCTAATTCGTTGGCCTTACGCGACTGCGCCTGGTTTCGTAGCAGGGCTTTGTCTTGATTTGTCAGTTCTCCCGTCTTCAGCATGTCCATCAGGTCCTCCGGCGGTATCTGGAACTTCTGGGAGATCTGGATGAGCTGGTAGATGGCCCGCGGGTCTATGTTGTCTCTGTACTGCGACTGGGCCACCCTCCTCTCAGCCCTCTTTTTCTCCTCCTCCAGCTCTCGTTTCTGCTCTTCCTCTTCTGTTTTCTCCAGCACTTTCAGGAGATAGTAGTCCACCAGGTTAGCCATGTCATCTGGATCCTCCCGAGGGTTAGAGGATCTCTTGACCGGGTAGCTCTCATCATCTTCCTCTTCATCTTCTATATCGTCGTTGTCATCGTCTTCTTCCTCCTCATCATCCCCATAATCCAGGCCTCGGTCAGCCTCATGTTTGTTGTCCCTCGCCTCTTCCTCCTCCTCCTCCTCTTCCTGTTCCTCAAGCGGAGCCCAGTCCCCTAGCCCCCCGGCTACGTCTTCGTAAGCCAGGTTCCTCACATTAAGCATATCCTCGTCATCGTCATCTTCTGCGTCATCGTCCACCTCCTCATGGTCATCCTCAGCCTGCCGTTTATGCGCGACCTTGGCATTGGTCAGCCTCCCCAGTTCCTCGAACACTGACTGCAGAGTGGCCAGGTTCTGGGGCGTGTACTTCTCCTCCACGTTCTCGTTGGTCCGCTTGAAGGGGCTCTCGTGGTCCGAAGCTGCGCCCCCTTCTCCCCCCTCCTCCTCCTCCTCCTCATCTCCTTCTCCCTCCTCATCGTCCTCAAACATGAGCGGCTGCTTCTTGTGAGGCTTGATGCCACGCTGCTGCTGCTGCACCCAGGGGTACGCGCCGTCCTTTTCGTCCGCTCGTCTTCCATCGTCGCCTAGGGAGAGGTGGGCGGCACTGGGGCGAAGTGAGGCCGGCTTAGGGGCTTTTTCCGTCTGCTGGAGGGTGCTGAGCACGGCCTGAAGCCATTCTTCAGTCTTATCCTCCTTATCAGCCTCCCCTCCCTCCTCCGCCTCCTCTTCCTCTTTCTCATCTTGCTCAGCCTGACCCTTGCTTTGCGTGGGGTTGGAAGAAGCCAGCCTCAGCATGGCGCGCAGCTTCATTGTGTCATCCAGGCGACCGGCATCGTACTCCGGGGCGAGGGGCGCGCGCTGTTGGGGGTCCGTGCCGGTTTTTTGGCGGAGGCTCTCGATGTACTCCAAGGCTTTGAGCATGTCGGCATTGGGTGCCTGGTGGGGGTTCGGCTCAGTTCCCCTCAGTCTGTGTTCTCTGAGCGAAGCCCCTCGCACGCTGGAAGCACCGAGGAGGACGAGGAGGAAGAGGAGGGGGGCACAACAGAGCAGGAGAGGTTTCCCTGCCGTGGAGGTCTTGGGGAGTGACGGCATGGTATCGCCTGGGGAGGAGAGACAAGGAGGGATATGTCAGCGCTGACCTTTACACATTTAGCTAACAGGTTCACAACGGTCACCGCTCTGGCATTTCTTAAATGTCCTCTGCTCTTATCATCACTTGTAATGTCTGGTCTGATGATGAAATCACAGACCGCAAAGACATTTGTATTGATTTGGGAGGTAAATGATACTTTGAATTTTGAAACAAAGGTCTTGTTTTAGCACATGACTTTTGCTCTGATGTAAATCTAGGTCAAAATCTTTAATTTACAATATTTCTATTAAACGACTTGCCTGATGAGAACTGGCTAAACCAACTCAGTGTCCTCCTTTGAAACACTTTTGAAAACACATTTACTTAGGCTTGATTTTACTTATGGTTTTCATTTGTTGTTTCTGATATGCACATTTGTCCTTTAGTATTTTCTTCTTTTTTCTTCTTTATTTATTACTCATGCTTTTATTTAGCACTTATGTATCAAGTACAAATCTAATATTAGATCTAATATGATATGATATATGCCATTATGTTTTCTGAACCATTTTGATAATAGGCTAATGATAATAGACAATAATACTAATACCAATACTACTACTAATAATAATAATAATAAAAATAATAATACATAGGTTTATCAGTGTGCATCGCAGTGTGTTTGCTGGGAGCATAGCACCGGCATTCAGCTCCCGTGCAAATCTCATTAGTCGTTAAATTGCTGCTCTCCGTGAGTCACAGCCCGGTTGTCACGGTAACCCGGTAGGGCTGATGCTCCCATGGACCTTCTCCTTTAAACCGCTGCTGTCATGTGAAAACCTCGTAACTCCAAATCCTGGGGATTTTCACGTTTTAACTTCAATTGAACATGCTCCTCTGTGGGTTGAGGTCAATTATACGACCCTTGGGCTTATGAAACCTTTTTAAATTCCAGTGAATAAACTCAAAAATGCATGGTGATCGAGCTAAAAACAAAGGTTGTTTTTTATTAAGTTTCTAAAAAGTTGGTATTTTGGAGATACGAGGTTTTCACCTAAGAGCGGTCAAATAAGAAAAAGGCATAACGGAACATAAGCAATGATGCATAACAAACATTTTTTTTTTTTATTTATTTATCTTTTTTTTTTTTTTTTAATCTTTTTTTCCTCACCGTTTTTCCTCTTTGAATTTGTATTACATCTTTAAGCGTCACTTATCCTAGTTATTTCAATGTTTTATTTATTTTTACTTGAAAATAACACTTCGTTCGAGATAAATCGACGAATTATCCGAACGGGAATGAGAACAAAGAAATACACAATGCAACCTCGCCGCCTGAACATCTGTTGCAATGCATCAGGTTGGCAAACAGCTGCTGCCAGCGAAGCTGAATTAAATAAAAAAAAAAAAAGAAAAGAAAAGAAAAGAGTTCAATCCCTTGACATCTGATAGAAAACAAATTCAGAACAGGGTAATCTGAGTAGGCCTTAATCACAATAATCATAATGAAGTCTTACCTTTGCAGTTAGTTTGTAACGAGGGTCGTGAGTGAGCAGAGCATCTCTCTCGCAGTGTGAGTCTGGTTTCAGCACCGCGGACAGCTCCCGATGCTATAAGAAGAACCACCTGACTCGTGCGTCAGAGGGCTGGGAGATACGCAATACACCCGCACGCGCGCGCACACACACACACACACACACGCACGCACGCACGCACGCACGCACACACACACACACACACTTCATTTGAGTCAGCCGGATCCACAAACAACTGCCCCTGTCTTTGAATATGAACTGAAAGTGTTTTGTTAATTACTGACCCAGCAGCAGCGACTCTCCGCATCTCACTGTGCTCATTATGACTTTTTGTCGCCGCTGTTAGTTCATTTCATAATGGGGGACGGGTCTATATTTAAAACCAGTGACTGACTGAATGGTTAACAGGCTGTTGTTCTCGGCTGTGCGCAATTAGGGAATATTGCTTTCATCAAGATGGGGTTGTACTGACTATAAACCTGTTTAACATTGAGACATGTAGGCAGTTTGGTAAAGCATCAGACATGATGGATGTCATTGGCCATAGTCAAAGATGTTTACTCACCTTTTATTTGCAGAGTAGGGCTGCTTTACTGGAAATCTAACTGATTTATGTTTCTAAGGGCGTTTCCCTCATGATGACCAGCTCACTGCAGGTCATATTACTCACCTTTTTATTTACCACTGCACCAGCGGGTGTAGTAGCTACTGAATGGCGGTTGTCTCTGACGGCTGTTGTGTCTCTGCTGCGGCACCGAGGGACAGAGACAGTTAAAGTCCACCGATGACTCACATACGGACTCCGCCAAAGCCTGGGACGGGCGGGGTGACGGAGGGACTGCAGAGAGGTGTGTGTGTGTGCGTGTGTGTAAGCGCGTGCGTGTGTGTGTGTGACACTGCACTCTCGTCAGCTAGCGCACTCTGCTCTCTATTTTTGGCTGCCTGTCAAGTCTTGTCTAGCGTGTGTGTGTGTGTATGTGTGTGTGTGTGTGTGTGTGTGTGTGTGTGTGTGTGTGTGCGCGCGCGTGCGCGTGCTGCCAGCACTTTCATTCATAAATTCCCCTCGGTTCAGTTTGATGTGAGCCCAAGCTCCCCTCCACTGACCTGCTTATCATCGACTGTCTGTTTTCCACTGTAGCTTACTTTGTTTTCAGCTTTGTCACAGTCGCAGCATATAAATAACCCAGTTCTCTACACATAGAAAAGCAGGGTTCTTTTTAGGATAGTGGTTCTATATATAAAGCCATAATGCCTCAAAGAAGCCTCTGATTTATTGGAATAAAGGAAAAAACAATAGCAAATCAGAATAAAAAACTGAAAAGTTCCTTTAATGCTGCTGGATTCAAGCATTTTATACATTCTCAAATGTTTTTTACAGCACCATAAAGCGTCTATGTAGAACCATTTGAGCATGGTGCTATAGAGAACCTTTCTAAAATGGTTCTTATAGCACCAAAAGATGTTCTGCTATGGTACAAGCCTATAGAGAACCATTTTCTGGTGCTATATGAAACCCTTTTTGTTAAGAGTGCAGATAGAAAGAAACTGATGAATCATAAGAGCATCTTTTAAAACTCATTAAGGAGTTCAAGTTTCTTCATGGATGGTTCAGTCCTGTCACATTGAGAATCTTGTGGATCTTTGTTGCATTGAGAGTACAACATGCACTGGAATACATAAAGCTTACCTTGCTCGCTATATAAATGTAATCAATTATTGCTAATGTTGCCATCCCAGACACTTCCAGACCAGCAGACCAAATGAAACGAGGACAAAAGAGCTGATTTTAATCTTGTCTCCCCAGCCTAATTACACTCTCCCTTATGACTATACACACACACGTGCACACGCACACACACACACACACACACAGTACCAGTTTAGGACAGATAAGGCCCAAGCTGTCTGGCTAATTGCTTGTGGTTGTGTATGTGGCAGGATTACTAGTAAACAGAAACCAATTACAGCTCAGTTCCACCCCCATTCCCCCTGCCTGTCCAGTAAAAAACAAGGTTCTTCTAAGGTCAGATGAGAACTTTCTTACAGGCAATTAGTAGTTTTCACCCACCAAGCGTATTCACACAGCAGTGTGGCACTACTGATTGAGGTCACATTTTTGTAAGTCGGTTGATCTTACACTTTTCCGACCCAGGACCCGCCTCAGGATCCAGTCTCATTACAGAATACTAGTTTTATTCTAATATGGAACTTAGCAGAAACAGACCTGTGACTTATTTATCTATTATTCCAAATGCTTGATATAAACTTATATTGCCTTGGGAACATGACAAACCTTTAAATTAACACTTAATGCTAAAACAGAATTCACCTTATGAATCAGTCCAGATTTATCAACATCAACAAGTGTCTCCCAAAGAAACGAGAAAACCACAACTCTCATCTCTGATATCATTAAAGCAAAACTTTTCTTGGAGCCCTTCCACTGACAAATGAATAAAAGACCCTTCCAACTTTGTGGACACTGTCACAGTACAAGTACAGAGTGATTTTCTGGCATTATGGTTATACAGCCTCCAGTGCAGAGCTGTTATGAAATTAAATAAAGGTCATTTCGGTTTAAAAGCTCAAAAATAGCCAAAGTCAGCCTCTACATACAGTCTATTGGTGTTTAATGCCATCAGAGATTAGAGTCTTGCTTCTCTGGACTGCAGTATTGAAACATTTACCCCTTACATAGGGATTGACAGGGAAAAGGCTTCACTATGGGCGTGCTCCTGGGTTTATTAAGAGAGCCAGGTGGGCAGAGGTATTAACTAACCTGTCTAAGATTATAGGAATAATGTGGAAATTGTATCTTAGGGTGGATTTTCACTTCCAACTATCCTCTTCAGTAAAGACAAAGAGAAAACCTTTGACTGAAGAAGCAAAGATCCTCTTTGTGTCTTGTGTCTAAGGAATAGCTTCATTTCACTATAATTCACATGAAATTATCCTAATTAGAGAATGTGTAAGAATGACTTTAGTAATGATAGGTTTCCCCATAAAACAGTTTAACTGTTATCCCCCCACAGTCATACAATTCAACACTAAACCAACAACAACAAAAATGGGACAAAATCTTCTGAAATGGGGTCTGTGGCCTAATGTGTGTCTAGTCGAGGGTCCGTGAAAGCATCTGAGCTTTCAATGGATTTCATCATTATTTTGCCACAGTTCAGTAGCAGTCACCTGAAAAGCCAGCCTTTTCTTTGCCTCACCCCCCCCCCCCCCCCGCCCCGCTCCCTTTTCAAGGCATCATCCTCTTTCCTCTTTTAACCTTTCCTTTCCTCTGTCGTCCCCTGGCTGGCAGCTGGCTGCGCCCCATTCATTACCACCAGGCTTGACAGCCAATAATTCTACTCCTTAACCCAGGTTGTCAGTGACCTGGCAGGGACGAGGGGGAGAGAGAGAGAGAGAGAGAGAGAGAGAGGGAGACAGACAGAGAGACAGAGAGAGAGAATGAGAGAGAGAAAGGGAGGGAGGGAGAGGGAGAGATTGTGAATGGGTCTAGGTTTGACGTCATAGTCTCTTTTCTCTGGTCGATTATGTGTGTGTGTGTGTGTGTGTGTGTGTGTGTGCGCGTGTGAGTGTGTGTGTCACTCTGTGCTCAGTAATAGCAGCCAGCCAGATATATGAAACGTTCTCGCATATTTCTCACCTTTGCTTGAAACTGGGAAAACCATTAAGCCATTCAATATGCCATTCAATAATCCACGCTAAGCAGGTCTGTCTCACTGTTTACACCTGACTACAGGAGACTGAACGCTACTGACTGAGGGATCAAAGAGACTGACATTTTGAAATGTTATTTTTGTAACGCATTCATTAAAAAGACCCCAGGGTGCTAATTTTGATTTGCTTCAGTCAGATACAGCTTTTATGTAACGGCGCGCAAATCCACCGCTGTGTCGGCTTTGTGTTGCGCTGAAAGGAGGAGGGCTGCTGCAGGTAAAAGCGATTTGGACAGGAGGGTGAGTCACTCAGTCTGCTGACACTGTGTGGAGAATACAACAACAACAATCAGGCCGCTTTGGGTGATATGCAAAATGAATTCAGAGCAAACTTGTATGGGAAATCAAAGCAGGAACCTAATGATGCAGGAAAACAGCCAGTTTTAGAGGTAAAACAGATAATGATGGCAGACAAATACTATTGTATGAAGCTCCAATACATCGTCGACTTGCAAAACTGATTACCCACAAATGTTTTACCATGCCATATTGATTCAGACCAACTTTGTTATTCATGGAATATGGGCTAATATCACATTTTCTATAAAGTTAACTTCCAACAGTCTCAGAACAAATAATACATGCTTTCTATCAATGTTCTCTCTTCTTCACCACCTACTCACCAGAGTCTATTCTTGGCCACTCTTCATCAGTGCTGTCACAACACATCATGCAGCGACATGACTTTATCACAGCCACGGCACAATGGTGCATGATCTTTCTTCTGCATTACCTCTGATGTATCCCACGTCTCCCTCTGTTCTCCCCATCACATGTTTTTTTTCTTGCCTAAGGCAGCTGGCGGGCCGCAGAGGAAAAAAAAGAGAGGGAAGATAAACAAAACGGGATAAAAAAAAGAAGGGAGCGCATTGTCCTTCTTTGCTGGGTTTATAGGCTACTGTGTCTGAAAGTGTTAGCGTCCTTTCCCATATGGTTACACAACTGTTAGACACACTGAATTTTGTTTGTGAAGCTTAAGATCCAGCTTAAGCAACACAGGCCTTGTTTCAAGGTCCTGGGCTTTGAGGTTTGCTCTGTGAAAAAAGGGCGGGGCTCTCATCCCACACCTCCGTTTCATTCCTCTGTCTTAGATTAAAGTCACTGAGCAGATGTTGTCTTATTGGCACACGGGGGGGAATAGTCGCGCGGTTTTGTTTACCTCCTCCTGAAAGATAAAAATAAACCCATCGCTCCCTCCCTCCCTCCCTCCCTCCCTCCCCCCGCTGCCCCACTGGCATTTCTGAGAAACATCCTCCTCTCCCGCTGCGACACATCGGCAAACAGCGGTAATACTTGTAAAAGAGCAACGGGGGCCAGATGGGAATTTTCCCGAAATAAAAACATCGCATTGCCATTTAGCATTTTTCCAGATAGATGGAGAGGAGAGATAGAGAGGAGAGGGTGAGGACTGGTACCTCTAGAGGATTTGATTCCTGACTGGATGAAGCATATACAGGCAAAAGCTGACTGGGCATCACACGGTCCGTTTACAGGGAATTCAGCCTCCGTTCTGTGGCCAGCGTGGAAACCAAATAGACACCAGGGGAACCCACAGCATGGAAAACATCTCTGAAACTGTGGACTGTGACATACATAGATGATATCCCAATGACAGAGAAGCGCCACACACTTCAATCCCAGTTCAAATTGGCTGAACTGTTGGGGCTTCACCTTCCCGTTTCCCCCCGTTTTCCTTCCAATTTATGAATTTGCCTTAGACCCGGTGTCTGTTCGTTCTGGTTATTGATTCTCCCCTCGCTCCCAGAGCTCCCACACTGCACAGATCTCCTGAATCATTTATTATCAGCTTTTTCCATTCTCAGGTCAAAGTAGACAGAATCAGTCCCTGCTCTCCAGCCTCCGCCTCCGCCTCCTATTGTGCCTTTTCAGCTGTGGGGTGTTTTTGTTATTGTGTGAATTAAATGAGATAAAACGACAATTTAAATGCAGGCGTTTAGCAGATGCTTTTATCCAAGTGACTCATAATTAGTGCAACAGTCAAATTAATCTAATATTAGTCAGAGGGAGTAAATGCAATGCTATTGAGTGCTTTCATTCCTTTTGGTGTTTTGAACAATATCTTCCCATACGACAAATCATGGGTGATGACAGAATGAAGTTAAAGTCTCAAGGCCAAAATCTATTGATCCCAAATGTCTTCAAACAGTTTTATGCAAGGTTTGAGACGGCAAAGTTCCAGTCACCTGGCATATCCACAGTGTCATTTCCAGTAATAATCTCTGTATTGACGTCAATCTGATCACAAAAAGCCTTTGGGAATACAAGACACCTCAGTCCTTTAGGTCTCATAGGCAAGAAATCCATGATCATCTTGACTCCCATCATGAGGTAAAAAAAAAACAAGGGTTGATTCTGGATGTCAGATTAAATTTCATAGCTCATGTCAACAAAATTGTGTGTGAGTGTGGGGTTTTATCTCTCAGGTTGATTCAGAGAAACTACAGTTGTACATGCTTTTATTACCAGTAGATTAGATTGCGGACGGTTCTCTGGGCTTCGGTCACCTGCATCTTATTTAAAATGCAGCAGCACGGATCTTAAATCATTACACTGGCCCCCGGTCAGCTCCAGAATCACTTTTAAAATTTGTTTTGATCAGATGAGGAACACTGCATGGGCTTCAAACCTGTTCACTGGAGGTGCTTATAGGAAATATGGGCAGTCCATATGTATCGGAACACTTTATAAAGAGGAGAATGCCTTGGATGTGTTCTTCTTTTTTCCTTTAGAATTTGTTTATTGGTTTTTAAATCTCTTATAAGGCCTGGCACGTAGCAAGTCAAACACATATCTCAGATCATGTGGCGCTGGACTTTTAAGCCCTCCTACAGTGAGAAACATAAAGGTTGGGCAAGCAGTGTTTAGCCTCTGGAATAGAAACACTAGAACTCTAAGGATGGGCAATCATGTACCACTGATAAGCACACCTTCAACCAGAGAGGAGGGACTAATCAGTGAAATCAGCTGCTGTAGTGATTGGTTGGAAAGAAAACCTGCAGATTCTTGGCCCTGCATGGTACATGGTTGCCCATCCCTGCTCTAGATGGTTCTAGATGTTTGTAGCAAACTTTGCGTTGCATCATTGTATGAAATGTGCTCTATACATACATTGACACTCATACTCACACTGACAGTGCTTTCCTGGACTGCTGCGTGCAGGAAAGCAAATAGTGTTAATAGTTTCAGTGCGGCTAATTCAGCCTTCAATGCCCTGAAGGTACACGGTGTGGCCAATAAACTGCTATCTATCTTCTACCTAGACTGGCAGCTGATGGATCATAGGTTCCTAAGCCTCAGAGTCTCAGAGAGTGATAGTCGTCAATAGGCTCTCTGACCTCAGGATGCCGTCAGCACCGTATCCTTTCACCCCTGATATTCCCCAGCAACCGTTTGACAGATGGTGACGTGCAGGAGGTGACCGAGTTCAATGTCAACCCAAGTTTCCACAATATGATTATAGCCTCTGGCCTGGTAAAAATTCATATTAAAACAGCTTTGGAAATAGTTTAGATCTGATATCAGATATTTAGGCTCTGGTTTCACAAAAGTCTCAACTTTCATTTTGGTGCTATATTTACACAGGTTTCAAATGTTGTCGTATCAATATCTATTCAACATTGAAATAACTGCTGGGTCATTCTACACACAGACAACTGCAGAAGCCTCCATCCTAACAAATGCTTTGTGAAGTTTGCTGATGATATATTCCTGCCATGGCATTTCAAGAATTAGGATCACAAAATAGCTTATGTGATGAAATTCATTCATTTTGTTTGTTTTATTTGAAATGAATATCTCATTCCCTACACTTGTCTACAGGTATTTCCTTGAGAAACTGGGGTCCATCAGCAAACCAAGTAGTCCAAATAGTATTTACCTTAGGTCATGCTTGCACATGATTGAAATCCACTGACATACACCATTCAAGGGTGACAGGTAATTTTGCGAGGCTTTTGTTTTTGTTTTGTCTGGTCCTACTCCTCCTCCTCCTCCTCCTCCTCCTCCTCCTCCTCCTCTTCCTCCGTGATGGTGAACGATGACTGATGCCTCCCCTAATTGACGGTTAAACTCGGCCTGAGCCCAGCGGTTGCTAAGTGCCCAGAGAGAGACAGGAAGCAGCATTAGGACTGCGGCTGTCTGCTGCATCCATCTGTGACATCCAGAGGGTTAGGGAGGGAGGGAGGGAGGGAAGGAGAGAGAGAGAGAGCGAGGGGAAGTACAGCCAGAATGACTCATAGGTCAGATTTGCGTGAGTGAATGAGAAAGTGGTTTGTGTGTGTGTGTGTGTACCTGTGCGTGCGTGTGCAATCACAATTCTCTGTATATGCACATTATGTTTAATTGTGCCTCCGTGTTAATTTGTTTCTGAGGGAGAGCAGACACCATCTGCTTCCAGGTCCCTCTCAGCCCAGACCCTCCACACTGTGGCGGCACTCTGTGAATCATTCACCGGCTGCGGTTTTACAACACTGATAAAAATACATCAAGGTGATATTCCTCTTCGATGGAACGTTTACTTTTTTCAGCACGTGGACCTCAGTGTGTCATGCATGGTCTACATTCACATTTCCAGTATAGGCGTTTGGATGATGCTTGTATCGAGAGCGGTTTGAGTGAGTATATAGCACACGTGGCTCATGATGATCCAACCTGACATCTTCTGATTACAGGTCAGACTCTCCAACCACCGGAAACGTCCCGAACATTCAGAAATAAGGCAGAAGGCAGGCTCTCTGCAGACACACACACTGTCACAGACTACCAATGGGTCATAAGTAATCATTGAGTGGTTGATTGAGTAGTGTTTTTGGATCAGTTTATGCTATTTCAAGGGGGGGAATCCTGCTCAGTATGCCTTTAACATTCCTTTACTTTTGTTGATGATCTACTGGGGACACAAGGATTTTGGTGTCTATGTTGTCATCATTTAACAGGTATGTTGACCAATGGGACAATCTCCAATGATGCCCAGTATTCACAAAACACATTTTGTTCCTTCTACTTTATAAACAGAGTAAAAAATGGTCCAATAGATCAGGTGTGTGATAGTTATGGAGAGCCAAGGGAGGAGAGCATTCTTATAATGTGAACTGAAGGCTGTATGAGCTCTGAGTCTCACCTCTGGCAAGTGACGGGTTGACTGCCTTGACAGTTAGCCGGGTGTATTTTCAGGTTGAGAAAGCAGAGGACACACACACACACACACACACACACACACACACACACACACACACACACACACACACACACACACACACACACACACCTACAGACACACAACCACTGCGATCGAACCAGACGGCTAGTTAGGGAGAGCTGTGAGGACTGACCCACTTGAGACTGGATTTCAGTATGAGAGAGAACCAGATCAATAAAGCCTTAAATAAAGTTTGGTCAGGTAGAAGAGAGTGAAGTGTCTGTGTGTCTGTGTGTGTGTGTGCATGTGTGTGTGTGTGTGTATGGGGTTATGGTGCACTCAGTGGATGAATCATAAGAAAACTGATGTTCTCTGTACCACTTTGCGCCACATTATCAAAATTCAAAAGAGTTTAAAGTAACTTTAAGGAGACACATGCTACTTTCTAAGCCATCCATCTCTTCCCAAACTACGTTTTCATGTGTTTTTGTTTAATCTCTCTCCTCTGGATACTTTGACCAATCGGGAGGTTATTTAGCTGACAAACCAACCCTGACAGGCCAACAAATGAGCTGTGTTTCCTGGCTGTCAGAATGCGTACGCAGACCTATTTCCTCTCCCATGTCACACATTAGATGGCTGTCGGGGCAGAACGGTTGAAACACCCTGCTAATACCTCTCTACATTTGCTGCTTCATCTTCTCATTTTATGTCCCCCTCACCCCGAGCACCACTACTACCACCACACACACACATACTGTACACACCTTTTGGTGGAAGGAATTGATTCTGCCAAGTGTCAAAACAACTGGATTATCTAAGGTGTGTTGACAGAAGTTCATTGTGAATTCAATTAGCTCCCTGGGCGCTGGAAAGTGAGAATTGAGACCCTATATTTTTCGTGTCATGTCATGCTGACGCCTACGCAAAGAGTTCGATTACTGAGAGAGAAAAATGACTGCAATTATATTGAGTCACTGGGGGAGAGAAAGCGAGGCAGAGAGAGGGTGTGTGTGTGTGTGTGTGTGTGTGTGTGTGTATGTTCCATTGGGCGAGGTCTTTTGAACATACCACACTCAGCCTTCGCTGTTACACAGTCACATTATCCTCAGCCATCCGTTGGTTGTGATAGGAACACACACACACACACACACACACACACACACACACACACACACAGATGCACCTGCTGATCTCGTGTGTCATCTCGTCTCTCGGCTCTTTGTCACCATGAATGCCCCCTTGCTAAGGTGCACAGCCGGTATCCATGGAGACCAAAGACTGCGCTCCATTGGTGAACACCCCCCTGAGGAGCAGGTGAGATGAAGTGTGATGGGGTCGGCTTTGGAGCTCCGGGGAGGCACAAGACACACACACACACACACACACACACACACACACACACACACACACACACTCTTCCACACTTCTACACTTAGGATTAAATGTCCTCACACTCTTAAAAATGGTTGTTATCTGTTTGTGTCATTTGGGACAGCGACATTTATTATTTGCTTTTGAACACGTTGATGTGTTGAAAAGTACATTATTAATCTTAATAAATGTTAATAAAAGTTCATTATTAATGTTGTTAATTATTAATGTAATTTATTTTTTTACACATTATTTAATCAGGTAGTCTCATTAACATCAAAATCAACAATTCAGCTGCACATTCCAGCATTCAAACAGCCAGTAACATAGATTTTAAAACATTATATAAACAATACTACATTGTACAAAGCAATTACAATCATCATTGGAAATGTGAGATATTGTTGCTTTAAAATATAGGTTAATAAGTTGTTGTCCCAAGCCAAAAATGGTGTATAAATGGTTTCATAATTGTTGGCAAATGTAGCCAGCCATAGGGTGACAGATATGCTCTGCTATGTTTAGAGCATAATGACATGGTCTGATTGTGCTGTGCAGCTTTAAGACACAAACAACACAGCACCACTTAACATGTGAAAGAATACAGGGAGCTCGCAGCGCTTCAGTGCAATCACACGCTCTCTCGATGTCAGGAGTTCAGGAACAGACTTTGATTAATGTCATGGCCTTCACATCACATCTGTGCTGTTGCTCTCCTGTCCATTCTCTGTATAATGTCCTCGGAACAGAAATGCCATGAAAACGGTCTTAAAAACAAAGCATCTAGACATTAATTCATTACACAACACAGTGGTGTAAATAGCCTACACATTCCACCTTTTTTTTGTCGATTTTGAATTAATATCGATTGCAGCATTGCATAAGAAGTATAGAGAAAGAATGATGTTGCACAGCTTTTTTTTTTTTTTTTAAATGCTGTGATTCGGTCATGTCAGCAACAATCACTAATTCCAGGAATGTTATGCCTTAGTTTAAATAACTCTTTATCATGCAGATGAGTTTACCCATCTTTGTAGCCTGACAAAAATCTTAGTATATTATGCATCACAGAAAGTTACGTGGGGATAAGGTATTTTAAGGGGAAAAAAACATTAATTAATGTTTTATTCTGGAAATATAATGATTTTTTTTCATATTGGCAGTGATGATTTATGATAATCACTTGACTTGAGATTATAGTTTACCTTTTATCCCTTCCATTTACCACTATACAAAACTGAGCTCATTAGCTGACTCACTGTCCACTTCATATTATCTCTTACGGAGAGTTACATCACCCATTATCTGCCACAAATGTCATGATCAAGTATGTTTCGTAATGACTGGAAATGGACAAAGAAAGAACAAAGCGATTAAGTGGCAAGTTCTGATTTGTTTTCTTACCCTTGTATATGCTTAGTATATACACATTTATCAACTTTTTATTATTTGGGATACTATATCTGTAGGATTTAAGCTGCCTCTTGTGTGCCACTCCACTAGAAGCAGCAGTTATGTCATGGTTATTGTCATGCAGAAGCCTTGATACTTGGATCTATATGTATATATCTCAATAGCAGCTTCTCTCTGAAAATGCCAGTGAGGATAGAAGGTCACAATGAAGAGAGAGAGGGAGGGAGAGAGAGTGAGAGAGGTAGAGAGAGGTGGAAAAGACTTGTGTTGCTGACGATAGTAACAGTGGGTAGTGATATGTGTAGTTCTGTCAAACAATGAGAAGTACACACCTGAAGAACCTTCTTGTGCTCTGCTATTCCAGCGAAATCAAAAGCAGAAATGTCAAGAGCAGGTGTGATAAAAAGCATTCAATGTAGAGGTGCTGATGCCAGTCTCATTGACTGGGTTTGTGTGTGTGTGTGTGTGTGTGTGTGTATGTGTGTGTGTCAGGTGTGCATGTGTTGGGGGTCCTTGAGGGAGTTCCAGCGGGTCCCTAACAAAAACAGAAATAGTTTATAATTTAAAGCTGCGCCAGGCAAAATTTATCAGCCTAAATCAGAGAGGAAAGGAAACTGTCTGAAAGTTGTTGCTTGTGATTTTTCAAAACAGGTGTTTTCTGAGGGCTGCAATTAAAGGTGCTACATATAGCATTGTTAAACATCGATAGTTCATTGTCAAATTAATTATGATATCTTGGAATAATTACTGTAAACAAATGAGACCATAGTCAAAAAACCATGTTGCTTCCAGTCATAAAGAGGATCTTTGCTTCTTCGGTCAAAGATTTTTTCTATCTTTACTGAAGAGGATAAACATGTTGGAACTTGAATGGATAGAATGGTCATTCCCATTCAAATCAACATTCCAGATGGTCAGAGCAGTGGCCATTTTTATGTGTAGGCCTACCGTTGGACTAGCTTCTGTACACAACTTACGGTAAGTCACTGAAGTGAGAGGTTTTACAGCAAGAACCAAAGCAGCTTCTCTGGCTCCTTGCTGCCATGGATTCCTAAAATGCTAATGTTGACTAGAAGAGCTAGAGAGAGAAGTACAGTCTTTGATAAAGCTACGTTAGCCTCGTCGCTAACGTTAGCTTTCAGTTGAGTTTGCTAAGCACTCATGCAAAAGTAAAGCTCAGAAACTCTGAAAGCTTTATCTCAGTTTGCTCTGGAAGAACAGCGCTCTCTTCCTGTTTTGTGCCGTAAAGCGATCCAGCAGATTTCCCGCCAAATCTGTCCCAGTGACACACAATGTAAAATGCAGTGTAGAGACTGGTAGAGGCTGGCAATCTTCTTGCCAATGGTTTGTTTACAGTAATTATACTAATGATATATTGAAGTTAAAGTGCTACATGTGGCACCTTTAACTTACAACTTAGAGACTAAGACTCATGGCCTCCTCACACTAGAGATTTTGTGAAAACAACTCCCAAATCCCAGAGGCTCTCTCTCTCTTCATTAAGCTTCACTCTAGGGGCTGGACTAAATTGAGTATAACTGTGCTTGCATGAATGTGTTTACCATTTTATGATGACTCCCCCCCCCCCCCCCCCAACACCCCTCCATCATTATTGCCCTGTTTTGTCCTCCTTATCTATAAATACCCTGACTGGGTGCGTCATCATCCGCTGCTTTCACTGTGCTTGCCCTCGCTCTCTCTCTCTCTTTCTCTCTCTCTCTCTCTTTATCTCTCTCTCTCTCTCTCACTCAATTCAGTACAATTCAAATCTCCTTTGTCGGCATGATAAAAAAGTTGCAAAAGTAATATAGAATCAATTACTGTGAACAAAACTTGTCGTAATTAAACAACATCAATAAATATCAGTGTTATCGGCAATAATAAACAATCAATAGCAGTTCCCTTACTCAAGCCCCCCCTCCCCCCCCCCACCTTCCCCATCTCAGACAGATAGTTACCTTTCAAATGATTTGTGTTTGCCCCTACAGTGCACGCCCCAGAAAGAATAACAGTGCTGGTGCTGATCAATTTTCTGTCGGGACAGATTAAGGCGGCCATTTGGAGAGTCTGCTGGAGGCCGCTCCGGTGGCACGGAGATTGATGATGCTACTAAGGCAGCAGCCCACCCTCACTGCAGCATGTATACTGGAGTTCAACTGATATATGGGTTTTTCAAGATCGATATTGATAGCCAGAAAATATTTTGTCATTTAATAGATGTCACTGCACCAATGTTGAAAACCAAAATGAAAGTTTCTGTGAGCTGCCAGCTTTGAATGTGAATTTTTACCATGACATAATGTCATCTGCCTCTGTCGGTCAAATGCTTGCTGGGTAATACTGAGGCTTCTGATGATGCCATGATTTTGTGCCAATATTCAATCATTTAAAATTTGAAAACCATTTTCATGCCACAGAACTCCAAAAACTGAGCAGCATTCAGTCTTTCCCGCAGAACTGTATTCTTTGCAGGGTGGAAAAGCCTCTGAAACAGCCTCATGTGACACTAACGCTCTACATCGAAACCCAGGATTAATAATTAATTACATTAATGCATACTTGTGTGGAATCCGAGCAAAACGAATTAGAGTCAATTCAGCGTAAAGGTTTCCCATAGACAACCAGTGTAGTATTGATCAAGTCTACAATAAAGAAATACAAATGTAATCAAACAAAACTGCGTCATATTCATCACACACACACACACACACACACACACACACACACACCACCGCCCCCCACCCCCGCGCTCCTTTGTTTGTTGTTCTCTCCTCTTTACAGGGAGGCAGGTTGATGTGTTTCTGCTCCCGCTCAGCTGAATTCATTTGTGTGTGTGAGGCAGCAGCTCAATAAAAGGGCCGGTTTATCCTCTTTCTTTTTAATGTTCCCTGTCTGTAAGTTTTCGCAATCTGTTTTTTTTTTCCCCCCGTCACTCTCTCAGTCTGACTCACTCCATCTTTCTCTACTTTGCTTTGTTACCCCCCCCCCCCCCATCCCCTCCCAGCCCTTGTTCATTAGTACCAAATAATTGCTCCGCAGACCCATCTCCTGAGCACATAAACAGTCTGTGCCTCCACCCAGCCCCGACACACACTGTTGTTTTGCATTTACATCACATTAGTCCCCAACCGGCCAGTTATAGCATCAGGAGCCGACGGCACCCGCCGTTACATGAGGCTGCTACCTGCTTGGTGCTAATTAGGCAGATGATAAGGTTGCATGGTATCGGCTGTTAAGTAACGATGACTGTAGACTGGATTCAACAAGCTGTTTCAAGTTCATATCAGTAGCCCGATTTTGGTGATTTAATGTATTGGCACAATGAAAGTGACTATCAGTCCGGGCTATGTGTACATGACAAAAACAATGATCAGAATGCTACACAAATCAAACAGGAGCACGTAGGAAGATATTCATGGTTTCTACAATATCATCTTTTTTTTTTTTTTTTTTTTAAGTTGCATGTAAAAAAGAACTTGCGTAGGCTTTATCTTCCTGACTTGAACTCCTTGATCCTTGTATTCCGGACTAAATGACTGATATCTGTATTTTGCAGAGACACCACTTCCATTTAATCCCTCCACATCTACCAGTGTGCTCTACAGTAAACTATTCAGAAATGTGACTCAGTAAAGACAGATCACCCCAGTCAGAGTTTAATCTAATTGTAGACACACAGGCTGAGAGTGCAAAGGAGACAAAGGATTTCCAAGTGTTGTTTTTCTTACTCGAAGCGATTGTACTTATTAGTGTAGGTAACACAGTCCAGCGTTCACTCAGGGAAGAGACACTCTGATGCATCGATGCATGGTTGTTATGGTAACCGGCCCATAGGGGACAGCTCCTGCAGTAATTAGCCAGTGTAGCTCAATTTGCCATTCATTAGGCAGGTGTGTTTAGACAGCCAATAGAAAGCCATGTCTTTAGCGGCTTGCTTTGTTTGCCGTCAAAGACGACGGCTGCACCTTTTCAACCGTTTCCGACCATGTAGCCACGCCCACTTCGGTCCGGTGAGTTTCTGGGTGAAATAAAGGGAGATCTCGCCTTTTCTTCACCTTGACAGTGAACTAGCTGTGTGCTCATTAGTCGTGTGATCCAGGCAAGACTGGCAGGAGAGAGCAACACCTCCCACTGACTTAACGAAGCTTCACACACAGCGCTAATGAAGCCTTGAACAAGTATCGCCGAATCTGGCTACGGCTTGCTAGGCCTTTGCGTGATCTCTGGGAACTCACACACACACACACACACACACACTCACACACACACACACACATGCACACGTGTCCACACACCAACGCAGTGTCTCACAGACTAATCTCTGGTGTCAGTACTTTAATAGGACGAACAGCTCATACGGTTGGTGACATGCTATTGCAAGGGAGCAGTCACACCAAACTTGAGAAGTTTCTTTGCTATTAATGTTTCTGAACAATCACAAAGGAAGTGGAAGAAGTTGTATTTAGAAGGCAGACCTTTTTTCATAAATGATCAAGCATGGACCGTAGGCTTCAAGACTGTGGGGTTTGACTGATAGAGGTTTTTACTGATACAAATCATTTATTCTTTACTTTCCATATCTTTAAATTTGACAATTTTCATGCCAAAAAATTCAGTGTCTCCCTGAGAATTTTAATCTTGTCAGGATGGAAAAGCCTCTGAAAGCATTTAGACCATGGGACACTAAAACTCAATTCAGGTTAAGGGATACCAATACACAACCAGTGTAGTAGTGAGCAATAAAATACAATACAATAAATCAAGCAAACCATATCCATCATATCAGAGGTGGACAACAGCTGATTTCTAATTAAAGGCCAATATCGGTACATTGGTCTAACCCTACAGTACTAGATTGATTGTCCAGTGAACTTGCCCCAGCTCATATTACAATCAGCATAAGAATGAAATGAGCCATATGTTCTTTTCCATTTATTCAGCATCTCGGGGCTTCTCCTCTTTCTCAACTTCCTCCGACCAGCACCACAGATGCAAATTAGCCCTCGGCTTAGGTTTCCATAGTAACACTCATTAGGTAAAAGGTTGAAACAGGCTGACTCTTGATGGCTGTTTGTGTGAAGGAAAGCAAAGCTACCCACTCTCTGGAAGACACATTTGATTTGTGGACAAACAAATGTTCAAGCTTGTTTCCCTTCTTTCTGTGGACAGGTGTGTGTGCAGGTTTGGATAAGGAACCAAAGGCCGGATTGGCAATTCACAAGGGCTCACAGATGGATGCTGTATTCACTAAATAGGGTCAGGATACAAATACCTCCAATACTGAAATAGCATCTAATGTCACGTCAGCTTCTCCATGCTTGCTCTCCCAGTCAGAAGGTAAATCTATGACTTTTTAAACCCATTCTAAGGCCACTTGCCATGAAATACAAGACCAATTATTCAAATGAAATGTGCAAATGAAAACAACTGTAGACCTATCAGAATGAGAAGTGTGCATGACTGGCACAGCGCACAAAGACACCACAACATTTTAAAGTTCCCTTAAACTGAATTTAAGACATGAAATGCTTTATTTAGCTGTATTGAAGCACATTTAAGGCCTTGACCTTATAACATTAAAATACTAAATAAGACATTTTAAGACTTTTTCAGCTATGGCTTTAAAGCTACTTGTGGTGTAGAGCTCCAGATTGTTCCCTGGCA
Organism: Centroberyx affinis; assembly: GCF_046629955.1. Taxonomy (NCBI): domain Eukaryota; kingdom Metazoa; phylum Chordata; class Actinopteri; order Beryciformes; family Berycidae; genus Centroberyx; species Centroberyx affinis. The sequence goes on from NW_027281817.1 coordinate 24,476, forward strand.
ACAATTGTACAACCCAGTGTAAGTGAATGTGTGAAATGTATGTGAGATGCATCTGTATACATTGCTTGGATTGCTTTCAATTCATATTGTATTTGGCTCATTCACCATGGCCCAGACACTCTCAGCCTGCAGATAGCCAATATTTTGGGCCAATATTCAAACACGGTCTCTTAATTTTGGAAAATGGGCACGAACTCTGAAAAGCAGATTATGTGTTGTGGACACAAATTATGCGAAGATTATGTTCCTCCACAATGAAAGGATTATGTGACAATAGCACATATTGTTCATCTGTTCATCATAGGAAACGGTTAAGTTTAGGCAAGTAAAACAACTTTCATTAAGGTTAGGGTAAGGTTTTGGTAATGGTTAAATAAGAAAAACTTTTTGCTGAAAATTAAAACTTCACTCACAGTAGAAAACTTTTGGGAATTGAATGAGTCATCAGAGGTGAAGGTAAATGTGGTTGATGATTGTTAACAAAAGAAAAGCCAATATCGGCCTGATAGATCAGCAAACCAACATATTGGTCCAATCCTACAGCAGTTTGAAAACAAAGTCCCTTCCTGACTAAATCTCTGCTCTCTCAACAAAAGGAAGGACAAATGAGTGGAGAGAATGGGGGAGAACAGAGACAGAGAGAGAATCAAAATGGTGAGAGCGATCCTGGGCCTCGGAGTGACTCATTTCCAGACTCATTAATGGTGCATAAGTGTGAGGCCTGAGGCAGGAGACGGGGCCCGGCATTGACTCCCACAGGAGGAGACTGATGACTAACATCCAACATAATGACAAACATCCTGCTCCTCAGCGCATCAGATCTGCTTCTTATTCTCACCCAAACTCTCTCTCCCTTTCCTGAGAAAAGACCGCTTTCTTTTTCCAGTCTCTCTCTCTCTATCTCTCTCACACACACACACACACACACACATTCACACAACTGTAGTCTGTTCGTTGCATGCTAGAGGACGATGCCGCTTGCATAATTTCCCCTGCTCGGCGGCAGAGGCGCAGCGGTGGATCCCCTCGACTTCCTTGTGGATAATAAATGAGTGGTTGACTGTGGGGACGTTCGTATTTGTCGTACATGAATTATTCAGCGGAACGTTTATGTTTGCGCTGGAAATAAGATTCAGAATGCCTCAACAAGTTTCTAGCTGTGGCGAGAGAGACAGAGGGAGAGAGAGAGAGAGGGAGAGAGATGAAGAAGTGAAAAATAAATCCTTCTATCTCTCTCCTTAGCTCAAATTCTATTTCTTTTCCCAAATGCTTTGCCCTTACATGATCGCTCTATGGTCACAGGAATATTGTAAGTGCACTAAGGCCCTGACCTTTGACCTCCATATTTTGGATGATTGTAAATCTATGAAATTAACCTTATTCTACTGTTGCACTCAGTGCTCTGGAAAAGAGCTTCAGTTAAATGCCTAAAATGCAGGGAGGTAAACCCACTTTAACTCATCTTACCCACACGGCAAGAAGCTTTATGATATGATATTCAGAGTATACATGACAGTAAGTGGAATCAAACTGATTTAAGTTATGTAAAGATGGGGTGAAAAAATGACAATATAACTGATTTCTGTTTATATTTGGGGTTGGTTGCCTAATGATGCTTCTCAGTTTACCCATCTTTTCAATTATGATTAAATCACTGCTAAAATGAAAATGCCTAAATGAAAGAGGGAGAAAGCAATCTAGATCCATTCATTAGTAGACTCTCTCTCTCTCTCTCTCTCTCTCTCACACACCCACACCCACACACACACAAACAAACACAAAGACGCTTGCAGACGTCTTTGAGCCTATTAGGTCTATTACACTGTCAATACACACGTCATAAAATCTATGCGTATTCCCTGCGGCTGTTATTGTCGCCTATGTTGGTGTGGCAGGCTGTCATTATAGTGAGTTGTGAGGCGGAGGGCCTGCAGCGCCACTGATAGCCTCTGTGTGTGTGTGTGTGTGTGTGTGTGGGGGGGGGGGGGTAGTGACGCAGCACAGAGGCAACATAAAAGAGCGTGGCCTTAGAGGGATAAAAAGACTGACGTTGCCTGCCTCCTGGCTTGTTTCCCAGGGTTTTGTTTTTCATCTTCAGAGAGAGACAAGAGACTCGTCAGTCAAGGTGGAGAGAGCAGCATCAGTGGTTGTGTATTGTAGATTTGCCTATTGTCCATCGTCATTTAATACAGACATGTCATAATCCAGTCTGGTGGTTCTCCTAATGGAGTCCAGGATCCCCCCTGGGGGTCGTTGACCACACACACACACACACACACTCACACACAGCCAAATGATTCACAATGAATGAGTATATTCTGATATATCAGTTAGAGAATAAACTAAGAAGTTCTGTTTTCTTTGATGCGGTTCTGAGCCAAAATGGGTTTCTGTTCCAGGATCCTAAAGTTTGAGAGTCATCATGTAGACACTTTTAATCATAATAGCATATTGGTATAACTGGGACATTAAACTTGCTTTATGTGCGTGTGTGTGTGTGTGTGTGTGTGTGTGAGAGAGAGAGAGATTTAGCTGGGGATATGAATTAAAAAAGTAGATTTCTGGTGCATCGGTGCAGCTGAATGAGTTATGACTGGCCTATTCTGCATTATTCTAATGATCTAAAGTAGGCTGCCTCTAAAAATAACGAGATAATAATAGTCACTCTTTCCCTTTTGTTCCATCTCCCTTTCATCTTCTTAATCTGTTCGCATCAGCTCTAAATTGTAAGCACTACAAGACTGCCCTCCACTGGTGAAACAATATAGTGCAACAAAGAACTCCAAAGTGGGAAAAGTACAACTTGCATCACTTTATAAGCATTTATTTCTCTGAAACACAGGAGACAGTCGGTCTTAAATTAAGCCTTACAGAGTGAAAAGTAACAAACAATATGTACAGTGCATTACTTCCATCAAGTAAACCTACATTGACTGTATATGAACAGTGCGCAGTGTGTAGATCATGAAGCTACAACAAGTTAAGGTTTAGTTGCAGACAAACAAGCCTAGACAATCTTTCAAGTGGGTTCCAGGTACGTTTCAAAACTCAAGACCGGGCGGCAAGAGCAGTCAAGTTCAGGTAAAGTCCAATAGCCAAGCCTTCTCAGAGTGATTTAGAGTCGTCAGCCTGAACCAGTGGTTCTCAAAGTGGGGCGTGGAGGCCCCCGGGGGTCCTTGAGGAGACTCCAGGGGTCCAAAGAAAGATGAGGAATCATTTAATTTCACTACAATGTCATTCACTAGAAGTCATCCCAACTATAGGATGGATAAGAATGACTATAGTAATCATCGGTTTCACTCTCACCACTGTTATCTCCCTATCTAGAGTGTAGACAGCTATAAATACTAAATGAACAACAAAAATCTTCCCATATGGGGGTCCATGGGCAAAATCGTATCAAATGGTGGCCTAATGTGTGTCTATTTGGGGGTCCATGCCATGACCACAGGCAGCTATTGGGTATGGGAAGGTATGGGTGGCACTTGAGTCCAAAATTGATCCTATAGTTCATTAAAATGGAGAGCAAAGATCAAGCAACTGTTGCTAGAAATCCATCCACACCCAATCTAGACAGAAAATTCACATCAGCACTCAGGACTAGTGTCTAAACCGATAGTTTGGTGACCAATAAGTGCAGTAACTTATAACATTGACCAAATAATAATCTTGTCAGTCACAAGCCATCGCCTAACTTTGTTCCAAGACATTTAATTGATACAGTATGATGGATAAGGCAAGTTTGGTCGAGAACCTCCTGGTCTAAACTCCAGGTCACCCTCTCTCCTCCTTTGGCCGCGGAGGGACACAGTCCTCCCGGGCGGGGGTCAGGCCGAGTCGTCGCTGCTGTTGTCGGAGCCTCCCTTCAGGTTCTCCTCCGGCCCCTCCGCGGTGCCGCTGTCCGACTCCTCCTCCTCGATGGCGAAGCGCGTGTCCGCGGAGGAGCACAGGGAGCTGACGCTGCTCTGCTCCGTGCACAGCCCGCACGCCAGCGGTGACGGGAGCGCGCCCTCGTAGCGGTAGAGTCCGCAGTGGTTACCGTGGTCACCGCAGAACGGCAGGGACACCTGCACCGCGCGCAGGCCGGAGACGGCGGCGGGAAAGGTGAGGCTGTGCTTCTTCGGCAGCGCGCCCCACTCCCGCTGCTCCTCCTCGTGCACCAGGCGCGTGAACACGTTGAACCTCCTCTTCTCCCGCCTCTTGGAGCGGAAGTAGCCCAGCATTATACCACAGAGGAAGACTCCGTAGAAAGACATGACTATTAAAATGTACAGGTATGCGTTCCCGTCGCCTTTGTCCGTTTGGGACTCCCCGGCGGTTTGTGTGTGCAGGAAGAGACTTTTGGATGCTGTGGAGTTTTCTGGGTGCTCCATCTTTCAGTGCAGCCTACGAGGAGGACCTTGACAGTTTGCTGAAAAAGAGAAAGAAGTATAACCTTAAGCATGAGGATTTTTTTTTTTAAGTTTACGCACGCTTTACGCATGCTTTACACTCGCATTACGCATGCTTTACGCACGCATTTCCACGGTTTACAGTATTGCTTTTATTAAAGTTGTTAAGGAAAGTTTGGATGGACGTGTGCAGAATCATTATCGACCACATCTGCAGAAAGTTCCTACTATTATGGAAAAATTCAAGAGTTCAAAATTGTCGACTTGTCTTCAGAAATGTATAGTTGATATATAAGTTTGGTTTGGATGTTTTGGCGCTAAATTGCATTAGATGCAGAGTTTGCCAAAACTTAGTAGTTATTCAATTGAAGCCCCTGAATTTCCTATTTACAAATGCCATTTTACAGATAAAAACATTCTCAATAAGGATATTGACCAATATATGAATGCCTTCCTGCACTCTTCCTATAAGAAAGTGAAGTTGATGCATTTTTGTCTTTCCTTTAAAGTTTTCTTGTAATCATGCTATGCCTATTTCTAGGAAAGTTGTATGTATTTCATGTATAGACCTACTGGTGTTTCTGTACTTCAATAAATAAAGAAAGAAAGAAAACAGTTCAAATTCCTGTAGTTTTAGAATAAGTTACTAAATGTCTACATCACACAATAATTGCCTTCTTGTGTTATAAACCAATAATAACAAATATATGCAGTATTAAAAGTTACATTAGGTATAGTGTTGGTAAATGGTGAACTCACCAGATTGAATAGCTAGGGGTCATGTGAACTTCTATGTGGCTTGTATCCTCCTGTATGCTCTGCTGGAGTTTAACAGCACTGCTAAATGATGTGCATATTTATACAGAGACCCAGGGGGTGTCATGAATCACGTGATGGGGCCTCTACGGTCGAGGAAATAAATTATTGTAAGATGAGGAGTATCCTACGGAAGCCCTGAGGGGGTTTTAAGGAATCAGTCTATGTCTATAGATGCTTTACAGATACTTTACTACTAAGGGATCCCCAAGGAGACTAGCAGGAAACCAGTTGTGGGGAGAAACTGAAAAAAGTTTTTCATGATCTTAAAGCCATTTTGATCTAAAGGCTTATGCTTAAATGCTTGGAATTAGTTTCTTAGACAATATAAACAGTGAAGTCGATGCCTATGTATGAATTTCTTTCCAAAGCCTTTGCCTTTCCATCAAGGCAAAGGGCGGCTACTTTAAAGAATCTAAAATATAAGATAGTTTTGATTTGTTTAACACTTTTCTGGTCACTGCATAATTCCATATGTGTTCCATGTGTGAAATGTGAAAAATAGTAAAAATATAGAAAAATGCATGTGTGCAAACTTTTGACTAGTAGTGTTTATCATTTTATTTTCCACCATCTTGTCACAGTTTTTTTCCACCAAGACCTCCCAGGGCTTCTGTAGTATCCTGTCCGACACGAGGATCTCCTTATCTCCTCTCCTGAGATATTTCAGTTCCCTTGCAAATTAACTTCCTTGCTGAAGGGAAATGTCAGCTTCACCAGAATTCTTGCTATTCCTGAGATATTGGGCACTTCAGTCTACATTTAGTAACATGATGAAGTCTGTCCCAAAGCAAGGCATTATAGAGCCAATATGACTCTGACAGCAGATGTGAGACCAACTCTGTGGACACAGTGATGGTTGGAACAGGAATATACGCACAGATTCATAATTGGTAGGACTACAACGAAACAAAGCTCATTTAGATGTAAAAGCTCAAACATAAAATTTATCTCCAGTTCATTTTCAATGGAACAGCTCCAGGTTTTATTACTTATTAAGACTGTGTTCAAGATTTTTTTTACTTTAAGGATGGATTTTTTTTCCTTTGAAAATTGTATCTCCAAATGATTGAATTGGTTTGATAGTCGAACTGCACTCCTCCTTTTTTCATCAGACACAGCCAAGTGAAAGGTTGTCAACACTGGGAATTTGAGCCTCAAAACTGTAATGAATGGTGAGCATTAAGTGTTGAATTGGAGCAGGTGCTGATATTAGTGAATCAGTCTAGTGTGAGTTTGTTCAGTTTGTTCCTGCCTCAGCTGGGCGGTCCAGATGTAAATGTGCCATCATCCGTCTTTTTTGGCATCAATCACATATAGGCATCAATTTCAATGATAGAATGAGGTGCTAATATGTTCAATACACTCAGACACTTTGAAATATAGCTCTTTATAGTTTCAAATGAATTCTTTAGATTGGGTGAGTGTGGCAGGAATAATGAATGTGTTCCTCTAAAACAATAAAATACAGCCTATGTAGACCAAACACAATCTTTATTTACTTCATTTGATCATTTTCCAAGGCAAATTACAAATAAATAGGCTACAGTTGGATGCACTTATGTTACAAGGCAGGTTCCCCACATAGAGAGGGAGAGGAGCTCCAGAACTGGTCTATGATAATAAAGCTTAAATAGAGTTAAAATAGAGACTATACATTTGCTTTCTGCAGTCATCACAGCTCCACACACACAGACACACGCACAAACACGTATTTACAGTCGAGGAGAACCATCAACACAAAATCATTCAGGGATTAGAAAAGGCCCGTCATTTCTGGGGTAACGGCTCGACGCACACCGTCGAGAAAAACGCTGTCGTCCGTGGCTGTGAAGTTTTGTTTGGAATATCGCAGAAGTGGTTAGACTGAACTGACTCAGAATCACGAGAAAAGGCAACAGGTGTCACATTGTGAGGGATGCTGGAGCCATGTTTGTGCCGGAGATGGTGAGTCTTTCTCAAGCACGCACTCAGTCATATACATGCGGAGGACTAAAATAGCAACAAGGCTATAAATGAGTGATGACAATCCTTTAGAATTAATGTTAGCCGTACACACAGCGGCCGCACTTGTAAAAGTGTGCTAATTTTTCAACCAGGACACTGAGATAGTTTTGTTTGTCTTTCTATCTGTAACCAACTGCCTTATTTGGATAGAAATGTTACATTTTCATATTGCACAATGTTTTTTTTTTTTTTTTTTGATCAAGTATGGCAATGATTACTACAAATGTGCATTTCGGTACGTGCACACTGTGTTCTGCACAGTGTGTAGAAAAATATACTCTACCACTGTAGGAAAAATGAATAGATTAAACAACAGTGCATCATTATTTCTACCTTTATAAGTATTAGGTGCAATTATTGGCATTGTCCTATATAAGAACAACATCTTCAATTTCATGACAAGACGAGCTTCATTGGGCCAGATATGACCTCAGCGTTTTACCAGCCTCTTCTCATTTGCCCTCAAATGACTTTGTGCTTTTGGTATCAGATCTGCTGATGGGAGAGACGTCCCGCGGGCTTGGGAGTCAAAGCCTGACTGTGGGTGGGGAACAAAATAAACCCTTCGCAGAACTCAAAACAACTGAACAAAAAAGACACAGAAAAACTAACCGTTTCCTGACCTGCAGGAAACACAACTAGTCGCTAAGCAGAACTCGGCTGTGAAATGAGAAATAAACCAATAGGAGGCCTCAGGATTGGGAGGAGGAATTTGAAACCTCAAAGGCAAAAGGATGTAGGATAGAGAATGAAAATGAACCGAAGGAAAGCAGATCATCCGATAACAAATTGAGAGATTTCTTTGACATAACCTATCTGGAGTGTGTTAACATGGGTTAGCTGATTCAACACAAGTAAGGTTGATGGCCAAACAAAAGTAACAAGACAAGCCTGTTCCCCCAACCTGAGCTTCTGCTTTGGCACTCAGACAAGAGTTCAACAGACAACTTGATTAAACACGCTCTGTTTCATAACTCACATCTGGAACAATAAAGATCTCTTCACACACCTGGATGAGAAAAAGGAAAGGCAGCACTGGACAGGGACATTTTATATTGTTTTCCTTCATCACGTCTCCTTTTAAGCACTTTTTTATACCCGTCTTCAAAGCTGACCAATATCCATCTATTAGAAGTTCAAGTAAAAGCTGCTTCTGAGATGGAATTAGTCAACGCGTGCACAGTAAAGGGGAACATTGCAACTCGGCCTCTTTTCTCTGGTCTCTCCATCTCATTACCTCTAGTATCATGTTTTTGGTCTTAGGAGAATTAAGATGTACCAAAGATTCAAGTCATTCTGGCTTTTTTTTTGGACGGGGAGGGGAGGGGGGGGGAGTAATCCAGTAAGTCAAGTGTTGGTCTGTGCTTGGACGATGAAATATGCTGCGGTGGGTCTTCGCTTGCTACTTCCCACCGTACATTCTCTCAATGTCGTCCTGGTAGTGTGTTCTCAGCTCCTTGCGCTTGAGCTTGAAGGCGTCGGTCACTAAGCCCGTCTCGGGGGTCCACGGCTCTGGGCTCAGGCGGATCTTGCGGGGGATCTCGAACCGCTCTAGCTGGGCTGCAGCGGAAAGAAGACGACAACACAAATGAAAACGGGTAAGGAACTTCATGGGCCATTTCATAGGTCGTTTTGACCTTTGACCTCTTCTCACCTGCCAGAGCTGCCTCCGTGATGACCTTGAGGACCAGCTCCTCCATGGCCTTGGTGTTGCACAGCTCCTCCCATGAGCCGCGGATGCGGTACTGGTCGGCCAGGGCCTGCAGCTGCTTCTGATTGGGCACAACGAAGCCAATCACGTAGGTCTCGTCGCTGCAGAGACGTGATGTCAGAGAGAAAGACAGACAGAACATAGACTTATTAATTGACGTCGGCCTTTGCGTGTATTCTAGCATTGTGCCAAATAAGGTGATGTCATGAGACACACACACACACACACACACACACACACGTGCATGCATGGACAACAGAGCGAGGAGGAGACTCTGCAGGAAACAATACATTCATCAGCGCCTGGCCAAGGGAGATATTTACCCTTATAAGGCTGTGGACGCACTACATTCCTAAACAGACTGTGAAAAGACTGGACATCACACACTTAGTGCCTGGCAATCGCCCATTCTTTCATCCTGCGTCGTTGAGGCACACACACTTGACAAAAAAAGTTGGATTTAGGGATTACACACCAGCTGAACTCTAATGCCATGTAACCCACAAATCTTACGAAAACAGAACCAAACGAAGCATGGACGTGGAGCATTTTTCTTTCCACATCTTTCCTTTTCTCCTGCACAACTCTCATTGGCTGTTGCCGGTATCGCTTCAGATTTGAGTCACTGAAATACTTGCGATGGTATTGACTGGATCAGGAGGCAAGAAAGTCCTTAACACATTATAAGATCATCTGTACAGCAGCCCCAAACTAGTGTTGAATTGGTCCCATCTTGACAATCAGTTGGGATGGCTATAATCACCCTAAAGGTCATGTAGTGCGTCCCCACCCTAAGGTACACGCACACACACACACACGCGCACACAGACCTATTGGCGTAGGCACAGATGTTGTCGACCAGAGGGCAATTCTTCAACATGGCCTCCACTTTCCCCAGGGAAACGTACTCTCCTGCCTGCAGCTTCACCAAGTCTTTCTTACGATCTGGACACACAGAAGAGAAAACAAGCCGTCACAATGTGTGCGTACGTGCATATCTTTGAGCGTGAGTGTGTGTGTGTATCTTCAAAAGGAGGAGGGGAAACTACAGGACGGACCCATTTTCCATTCAACTGTGTACGTCTGACCAATCTGATGTAGATAAAACAGAGAAGTTGGGGGTTCTGGCTGGCTCATGTAAACAGAAGTGGGGAGTAATTCTGGGAAGTGAGGTGAATCTGATTCGTTAAAAGGTTTCTGGGAGAAGGCTTGGCAGAGTGATGGATGGAAGTGGAGCAGGGAGGTTGGCAGAAGTCCAGGAATCTGGGGCACTATGTTGATAATTTGTGCTTTCATAGTAGCATTAAGTTTGATCAGATCCTTGTTTTTATTTTGCCTCCATCTTTGGTGCTCAGCGCTCATTGCTGTGGTGCTTCTGCTCTGCACTTCCCAGAGATCACCTGCCAATCAAACAGTGCTTTTTCCTTGGGTTTTCTGTTGATGAAGTTTGAGTTTCTGACTGGATGAGTGGAGATTGTTGCTTATGTGTCCTTGTTGTTTTTTACCCTGTCTCCTATGTGTTTTTTGCCTGAATGTGAATTGTGAAGCTCGTGAACAAGAATTCCAATGCATTTTTATGTAAATGGAAAATAAACTTGAGACTTCTTAACCCAACGTATTTAACGAGCTGTCTCTAATGTCCATGCAATTCAATTTTGAAAATTTGAGGAGATGGGAGAGGGGGTGGGGGGGTGATTACATTTTACACCTGGAGACTGCATGTTTGATTAACTTGTGCACACATCTTGGTGCCATTTCCCTATCAGACTCCCACTAAAATAAAATGAAAAATGTGTGAAAAGGCAGTGAAACGGGGCAGACACTTTTTCACAGCCCTCTAGTTGTTAATCTGTCCATCCATCCATTCACACACCTCGTCAATCCATCCATCCACCTTCCAACCCACCCGTGCATCCTCTAATTCACACACCCACCAGCCATTTACACCTATGCCTCCGTCCATCCATTCATCCCTCCGTCCACCTCTCCTCACCGATAATCTTGAGGCATCCGTCTTCGTGAAACTCTCCGATGTCTCCTGTGCAGAACCACCGCTGGCCGTTCTCGTCGACGAAGAAGTCGTCCTGTTTTTTAGCCTCGTTCTTATAGTATCCCATGGTGACGTTGGGTCCGCCAACCAGAATCTCTCCTCGCGGGTGGGGCTTGTCGGTGCTACGGTAACCACCTGAGAGTAGGGTTCAACTTATTAGTGCATAACAAGTGGAAATTTGAATAGATTGCAACAGAATAGAGTCAATATGGTGCAGATGGTCATAGTAAATACTGTATACTATCTCATCTTCATTTCTCCTGTTTCTCCTGCATTATCACTCTGTGGAGATAAAGAACTGACAGCATGTTCACTTTAAATTCTGTGCCTGTCCAACAAGTTACAATCGAGCAATAAAACTGCATCATGATAGGTCTTAAGATTTAACAGAGCATAATAAAAATGAATCATGATGCGTGACGTAAAAGATGGAAAAGACAAAGCTGTTAAAGAATGGAGAAAAGTGGTGTGATTTCCTTACAAGGATATGGGGTGACTGCTGCTGCTGCTGCTGCTGATAATGAGAAGGAGTGATCTCACTGTTTTAATGCTGTCTAACATTCTCATTAGCTATAGTGGAAATAATGGTGGATGGATTAGAAAACTGACTAAAGTGTTTGTGTGCGCTTGCAAGTACGTGAGAAGACAAGAAAGAAAGAAAGGCTGATGCACATCTCTGTGACTCAGTGTGACACAGTGTGAGTGTATAAATTAGTAATGAAGTGTGTGTGTGTGTGTGTGTGTGTGTGGCTCTTCTCTCTGTCTCACTCACCCTCCACCCAGTCCTTGAGCTTGATCTCAGAGCAAACCAGTGGCCCTCCCACTCTCCCAGTGCTGTAATCCCACACTGGAACAAAAGACACACACACGCACACGCACACGCACACACACACACACACACACACACACACACACACACACACACACACACACACACACACAAACATGATTAAGAAGCACACTAGCTTGATTTATCACTATGGCAACCGGACCTCACTTCCTCCCTCGCCATGGTAACCCCATCCCAAAGGAATGTCCACAAAACAGTGTTTTTCTGTTCAAATGACCGCAGTGGAGAGTGACGGGCAGCGGGCCACTATGTTGGTTTAGTCTGCCTGGGAAAGGCTGGGAATATTTCCATTATTTCACAATTGTGCTGGCAATGAAAGTCAAAACATCAGCCGCATAGTTCAGAACAGATTATGTAGACACCCATCACCACCAGAGATATGAGTGGCATGCTTTTACGCAAATTAAGAGGAAAAAAAACACATTTTTCATTTCTCTGTTTACGTAAGGCAGTGGTAACAGAAAATATTAGGATTGCTTTTGTGTTCAAATCCTTTGCGTGCCAGTTTCAAATCATCAAGGCTTCGGCATTTAGGAATGCCTCCAATTTTTGGTTTATATTTTGCAAAGCAACATACAAATTTTCATACTGAACAGTGATGTGACAGCTTCACGGCAGGCTAAGTAGCTGATGCTGACTGGAGTTCATACTGTACAATGACTTGTTGATGTTTGTTTTTCCATAACTCTCTACCCTCCTTTTCAAAGCAGACAGCCTACTCCCTCCCACGTTCAATCCATCTTCTAACCATTTTCCTCTCCCATCCCCTCATGTAAAAAAAAGTGCTTTTATCTTTGCTTCCATGTTGCAGGAACTCGTTCCTTCCCTCAGTAACTTCCCTCAGTTACTCTGTAAAGTATTCATTTTCCCATTAACAAGTAGGCTATTGTAACAAATTACAATTTCAATTTACCAATCAGTTACCAATCAAAAAATAAGTTGTTGATATCACCCCTAAATATCAGATTGATGTTGAATTACCCAAAAGCTATATCCCACCCCATCTTCCATCTGATTGTTTTTCCTCATAATGACTCACTGTCCTTTCACATTGAGCTACAGCAGCTTAGATGAGAAATGGCAGTAAAGTTTGCTTTCTCTGGCTGGGAATATTCCCACTATTGACATTATCGAGCAAAAGGATGACAAGAACATTAGACATCAATGCTATTTGGTTTCCCTGAAGTAGTGTAATGAATAAACATAACAGTGGCCAAATGGACATCCATGGCCAAATCCAGCCATGCACCCAGCTTCTTGTGTGTTTTTCCCTTCTTCTTGCCTTTCTGCAGCAGAAACATTGGGAAAAAAAGACTGGAAACCGCATCAAAAGTGTGTCAGAGTTGGCCACTGTTTGCCCCCCAACCCCGCTTACGCTCGCTGATGGTTCCGGCGCCGCAGGTCTCCGTCAGGCCGTAGCCCTGTCCCACCGGACAGCACAGACACACATTCATGAAGCGCTGGGTGGCGGCGGAGAGGGGCGCGCCGCCCGACAACAGCACCCGCGTCCGACCGCCCAGCAGGGAGCGCACCTTCCTGAACACCAGCCTGGATGGAGGGAGGGAAGGGGGGGTAGCTTAATATATGTATGTGTATGTGTATATATATGGAATTGTAATTGTACAGATAATGTACAATGTATATATTTAATGTGTAATATAGGATATGGTACACAGAATTCATGTAATATATATGTGTGTATAATTTAGGATGTATATCACTGATATAACATGAAAACTGATAATGACACATAATGTATAATATATCCTATTTATTTATTGTTATTTTCATGTGAAAAAAGTTTCATATTGCAGCTTCAATATGGAAAAAACATTTATATTTACACAGTAGGACGATGTAGGCTTAACCAGCTTATGTGTTGGAAGAGGACCACGGTGTGTGATGTTTGTGTACGTGTAGTATCTGTAATCAAGGATATGAGCGCAATCACGTTTATGTGTGTGTGTGTGTTTTTGTATTCATCCACTTATGCTGCCTACTTGTCACATAGAGGCGTGCTGTATCCTTTGGCGAGCTGCTCTAGTTTGTAGTTGTACGCCAGAGTAAACAGCGTTCGCTGGACGCAGCTCATCTCCTCCACCTTGGTCATCACATTCTTATAGATACGATCCATGATCTCCTGCCGAAGGGGAGGGAGGGGAGACATCGAGGAAAAGAGCAAGCCAATAGAAACAGAAGAGAGAGAATGGGTGAGATAGATTTAGAGGTGAAAGAGAGATGGAGAGAGAAAAAGAGGGGATGAGGGGAGAGAAAGAGGAATAAGAGTAAGAAAGATGTAGAGGAAGAGACAGTCAGAAAGTAGGGGAGATAAGATGGAACATATTCGTCAGTAAGTTCTGTTTCTGTACATATGCGGTCTGCCCAGCTAAAAGATACCATTGTCCATGCTGCATAGTTGCATAGCTATTACAGCTCCTAATATGGGGCTTTGTACTGGGCCCAGACAGAGCTCTGAGACCTCAATGTGGAGGGTCCAGTCATTGGTATGGATCCAGATAAGACCAAGGCATCAATGTCTCCACTCCAAATACAACAGCCAGATTACTGGTTCTGCAGCACAGATGCACAATCCAGGTCCAAACCAAGGATGTTTGGTATATCGTGTTATATTTAGGGCTGGTTTGCAGACCTTCATCAAGCATGTCTCAATGGAAAGAGCCTAACTAGATCTAACTGATCAACAATCAATCATAGAACAGTGATATCACACAAACTTAAGTTAAGCCTATTTTTCTTTTTACTGGGACAGTAAGAAAGCTGAAAGGCAGACTATTGGAAGTTCCAGGTAGGTCTGTGGTCCCAGAGCTGTATGTATTTACCATGGCCCTACCTCACAAGATGGAGGATTTTTATTTAGCAGTCAAAGCATTGAGCACCATATTTGCTTACAAGTAATAAAACAACTAAAGGTTAAATTGATGGAAGCCAGAGCTCATAAACTCTTAAAAGAACAGAATACAAGAATACCAAACTTGGATGTGTCCAATGTGCAACACATGTGTTCTTACAGTTCGGTTATATAACACCAATACGCCCAAAGGCACAACAAATGACCAACTACACCAGAAAGCAATATGCCTAGAGTGAGTCCCTGGGCACAGCAGACAAGGCAAACGGTGACTCCATTTCCAGAAGGGATTGATAGAGGATTCGAGGGAAACAATGTCAAGATAGTTTCAGTCCCTCTCGGGTATTTTGTGATTATTGTCAAAAAAAATATATTTTGACGTTTTTTTCAATAACTGTGACGCAATTTACAGAGATGGGGGTGCTTTTTTCCAGAAAAACTGCAGGAAATGGTAAAAATTGTGAGTCAAGAAAAAATGGTACTTAAGAAATACCAAAAATGTGTGGGGTGCCAAAAATGGGATTTTAAGAACTACCTCCTAGTAAGAAAGAGTCATATAAAATCACTTTCTGTGATAATACACATACTGCATATCAAAGAAACTGGAAATACTTCAATATGCATTTATAATTTCCTTAACAGAAATAAAAACATGGACTCAGCGTTATAAAAAAGGAAATGTATATGGTTGGTGCATAGTTCAACTCAACATCAGCACTGTAAGCACCAAATAAATCAGTCCATCTGAATATGTTCCATGATTATAAAACTGTAGTTTCATTAAAAAAGTGACCATTTATGTTTGAGGTAGACTTTATGCTCTTGTGACTAACAATATGCAAACCAAAGGCTTAGGATAAATGGAAACTGTAGTGCAGGTTAAAGGAATGCACAATCTGCTTCTTCCATCTATAGCAGTGAACAAAACTCACATATGAAAGTCCAACTCATTGTGGATTGAGTCCTCCTCCATTGAGTCATTGGTTGTAGAAGAAGACCAAGGTAGACATAGTTCGTTGGTGTCTGGTCTGATTGGACCATTTTATGTTGAAAAAGTGCAATGACTGGCCAAAATTACAAACTGATTGATGGTTGATTATCATTTCATGTGGGAAATTTTTTGTTTATTATGCAAAATTGCAAGAATAGAGAATATTTTGGAGATCAGTTGAATTTGCATTAATTTTTAATTGCATTGATTACAAATTCCTTGCGGGACTGTTATTTGTTTTCTCAGGTTTCTCTTTGCAGGAGACTGCAAAGGTCAGGGATGAACTGGATGAACTGGGATGAATGGGTTAGGGTTAGGGTTAGGTGAATTGGTGATGGGAATAGGATGGGAATGGGATGAATTGGTATCATGTCTGGCCCCAACCCAGCTGTAGGTCTGCGTGACTTGACTTAGTGTCATGGTTTCGTATTGTCAAAGGGACTGTAGTGGAGAGAACAGTCTGAAACCCACTAAAACCAAGAACACTTCATTATCCAATTCAGCAGAGTGTCTTAAAAAGCCCGGGTTATGCCTAAATGGGGGAAAGGGCACAAACAACAAACAATAAAAACCAGCTGGTCCCTGTGTGTATGTGTGCGTGTGTGTGTGTGTGTGTGTGTATGTGAAGATAAAGCAGTGCGGGAGAGGAAGTCGACATGGGATTCATGCAACAGCCCGTTGTCATATCACAGCAAACAATTTGTGTGTATGTGTGTGTGTATGCGTGTGTGTATGCGTGTGTGTGAGTCGTGGGGATAACCACACGGGGCTTTCTCACGTTCTGTTTACAGCTGTGAATGGTTCCAGACACTGGGGCCCTCTGCCCTTTACACTACGACCCCTGGGAGATGGGGGGGTGGTCCTCATGTGAGAGACACAGAGAATACAGAGGGAGGGGGTTACAGTCTAGAGTCTAGCCAACAGGAGCCATGGATTACTAATCCCAATTTCCCAATTTCAGTGGGTTACTCATTCCCACTTTCCCCACGGTGCTCATTAAAGTTTCATCATATCTGGGTTTCGCAGCACAACTGCACCGATCAATACGAAAACATCCCATCCCTTATCTGTGAATGAGCTTTAACGCTGTGAAACGGGCCTGCAATGTTCCGAGAAAAGTTGAAAAAGTCAAATATTATGCAACCGAGCGCGATGGTCATGTTGCAAGAACCAATCACATTTGTATAAAAATCCAGCTCTCAAATTCTCCTGGTCTTCACATTTTTGTGACTAGCTCCACTTTTTTCATTTGACACATGCATTGCCGTCGCTATCTATCGCATCATTCCTTTATTGGCAAAATACGTTTCCGCCTCAAGCAAGTGTAAAAACTTTTTTATGATAACTGATGGCATTTTACCTCAATTTGCCAGTTCCATTCACCCTCTCTTATTTGAACATCATACTTGCCGTAAAATACATGCATAGAAACCAGTGGTGGAATGTAACTAAGTACATTTACTCAAGTAATGTACTTAAGTACAATTTTGAGGTACTTGTACTTTACTTGAGTATTTCCATTTCATGCTACCTTATACTTCCACTCCACTACATTTCAGAGGGAAATATTGTACTTTTTACTCCACTACATTTATTTGACAGCTTTAGTTACTAGTTACTTTGCAGATTTAGATTATTAATACAAATTATAAATCAACTAATAAATTATGATATATTTTTATAGGTTAAGCTACCCAGCAGTATATAAAGTAGTTAAAATTAGCTCCACCTTTACCAGCTGCAACATTAAAGTGATGAACACATTAATGCATCAATAATTATAGTCCAATAACATAATATATATGATTCTGAAATGGGCCATTCTGCATAATGACTACTTTTACTTTTGCTACTTTAAGTATATTTTGATGCTAATACTTTTGTACTTTGACTTAAGTAAGATTTTGAATGCAGGGCTTTTACTTGTAACAAAGTATTTTTACACTGTGGTATTGCTACTTTTACTTAAGTCAAAGATCTGAATACTTCTTCCACCACTGATAGAAACCCAGCTACTGAGTTCATGCAGTGTGTTAGTATGTGTGATCATAGTAAAGTCAAGCCCTTTCTCCATGACATTATTAAGGCTTTTCCTAGTGAGCTGAGGCCTCATGAGGGAAAGTAGACAAGAGGGCAAACTAGGTAACACTGTGACTGCAAGGCTTCACTTTTCAGCTCATACTGTGTGGTTGTATTTCTACTTTTTTGCTGTTTCTCTTCACTGTAAACTCCTGCTAAAACCAACAAAGCACTTATAAAGGGTGAACTACCCGCTCCTCTGTTTCGTTGGAAAATTGTCATTGACAAAATAAATACAGCCATGCTGAGTTTTTGTAAAGTCCGTCCTAGTGTCATCACTGCTGAAATGGATTAATAACTCACACAGACTTCAAAGGAGAGCAGGGCTACCCCATCTCTAACATGCCACTTTAGCCCCTGGGCGTCTAATATTCCAATTTAACCCCTGAGTGATGAGACTGTAATGCTTTAGTGATAGAGACCAGAGCTGGCCGGCATTAGGAGCCAGAGAGTTTGATTTACGTCACAGCCAATAAAGAGGCAAATCCAGGCCTGCTGGACACTGTCACTGCGACTCCAGCTGGACTATGAAGTCAAGCCAGCAGCAGTGTTTGTGACACAGACTGAGTGGGGAGTGATCGAACTGAATCGGAGATGAATGCAACATTATATAATACACAGTGTTATGTCTTGTCGTACCGGGACAGCTGCCATCAGAGTGGGCTGCAGGACGCTGGTGTCTCCCTTGCTTCCCTTCTTGATCTTGGTCGACTGGAGATGAGAAGAATTAGCAAATATCACAATGACGACAGCACACTTTCAGATCAATGCTTCTCATTTCATCCGAGATTTGAAACCTAGTCTCTTCTGATCTTTGTTCAACATTGCATTTAAGTACAATAAAAGCAAAACCTTGACTCTTCTGCATATAAGCTCATTGATCAACTTACTGTTGTTTAATGAGAAGATAGCAGTGCATAGGTTTTGGTGTGCTGCGGTGCATATGCAAAAGCTTTTGAGATAATGCTTAGCTTAGTTGTGCTGTCCACTAAACATAGTGTGACAAAGCATTATCAATGACCATCGCACACTAAATATTTTATCTATGTGTCTATATGCCAATTTGTGGATGCCATTATCCAAAGTGCCTTAAAGTACTACGAGTGCATACATTTTCAGGATGAGTTGCTTGACAGTTTTGTTACCATTCACTTTGAGCTATACAATATGGAAATGGGTGGAAAGTGGTGAAAATGCAACCAATCCTCTTGTTGCATGATAGTAACTTGATCACTAAGCATTTTTGGCACAAAGCTGGTGTATTCCCTTAAAAGGGAATGCTGCCCATTTTCAGTAGTAAAATATGTCTTTCTCTACCCTTTGGGGAGTACTGTGGCCCTGCTGGGTCAGGTCACATGAGCAGCTTATGTACCTTGAATGTGAATTTGGCAAGCCCCCTTTTCAGTCCAATGGACCTGACCCTGCTGGGCCTGGCAATTCCGGCTCTGGAACCAAGTTCAACTCTTTGCTTATTATCACAGGACTCCCAAGAGGTGGAGAAAGACATAATTTTCTACTGAAAATGGGCAGCATTTCCCTTTATGGGAATACACCAGCTTTTTGCCAAATGAGCTCTGTAATCAACATACTATTGTGCAACAACAAGATTAGTTGCAGTTTTACCACTGTATTTCATTATTGTATAGCCCAAAGGGAGTATTTTTCATGTAATATGAGTGCGTATGAGTGAGTATACAGTAGGTTTGTCAAGTGATACACAGGACAATCCTATTTCACTGAGTCTTATTGTACCTGGTCAGCCAGAGTCTGTGGTGAGGAATAGCCGATCCTGCAGCCATGAGAAACACATACGAGCTCAGCACTCAGCTCCAGCACATGGGCCAGAGGCAGGTAGCCGATGTAGGTGTCCTCCTCACTGTAAACACAAAGACACTCTGTTACACGTCCTAAAGCTAATCAATGTCATTTCAGTCAAGCATCAGTTCTAGTTCATAGCATCAAGCTAAATTAATATGTTGTATAATTGCACAGTGTACTGTATAATCAGTTTTAATACAAACCATCATGATCTGGAATCATGAATCACATCACTGTCATAATAGAAGATGGATACTGTGCACCAGAAAGACTATCTGGCTGCATATCTACAAAATCCAAGCCATCTTTTCTTTTGCTTGGATTTAAATATGATTTACTGGCGATTTATTTGCCTGAACAAAAGTACATCTGGCCCTTAGATGGACCAGATGTACTTAAGATAGGCCAAAATCTGGGGAATCACATTTCAATGGATGTGTGTGAAATTCATGGCATACATAGGGGAGGGGGAGGTTTACACAACCGGACGACAAAAAATACACAAAGCGAAGCCATCGTTTTCATTAGGAGCCTGATTGAGATCGTAACGGACCTAACCCCTCTAACCTCCATCCCTCTCACCCCGACTCCCATCCTCCCGTTTTTTCCCCCTCCATCCTCCGCTCCCTCCCTTCTGTATTTCCTCTCACCCCCGTCTCGTTCCCCAGAGAGAAGGGTTGGTTTCTGTTTTAAACTAAACACTTATGTCGTGTGATGGTGCTGGTTAGCCGACTGGCCAATGAGACTCATACCTCCGCACGTGCTCGGTTGACACGGAGGCCCCGACCAGGAAGCTAGCCCAATAGATCATTTGGCGTCTTTCCCTAGACGCAGTGCTATCATGCAACCTCTAAATCAACAATGCTAATATTGCATGTAAGCAGTGGTGGCAGATATTAATCAAAGGGGAGAGACAGGAGTTGGAAACTGCAGATTAGAGGAATTTATTTTCTTAAGTGTGCTGATTACTAAACAGTTATAATGCTAATCTAAACAGCTCATCTCTACTTCAGAAATGCTGAGGAGGCGTTCTCAGGATGGAAGGCACTGGCTTGGGTTGTTAAATAATACAGCGCCATACTCACTGTGAGTAAAATATTGAAGAAACTTAAAAAGGCAAGGGTACATGATTCTGCTCACATCAATAATAATGCACCAGTGATATGGGGATGTGTACCTGTCACTTCCACTATTTGCTATCTACACTTTAAAGTAGACTTAATGGAAAACTCTTATGCTTTTGTTTGCGGTAGAAGAGGCTTGCAATATGTTTTATTACTGTGCCATATTTCAGATTTTTCTGTTTTTACATGATCAGTCATGTTAGAGTGACAATGGACATTTTAATGAACATGATCAAAAACTATGCACTCATTATTTTTATGCCATTTTGCACATTTTTCATTTTCTCCTCAGCTATCTATTGTTTTTGTACTTTCCTCTACATGTTGTTATGTGGCTAGATTGTGTTCATGTGTGTATGCTTACTCTATGTTGTGTGCATCATTCAACTGCCTTGAAATAAACTTTAAAAAGAAAATGCATGAAGCTGTTTTGGTAATGCTTTACTTGGCATTATTCCAGTGTATTAAGCTGCATATTAATGTAGGGAAAACAAAACTGCACGCAGACACACACACACACACACACACACACACACACACACACACACACACACACACACACACACACACAGACACACGCACGTTGACAACCAGGTTTCTTCCTTCAAAAGCGACTGTAAATCCCTCATCAATATTTGGGCTGTGTGAGAGTGAGCAGAGGAGGAGTTGTGTTTATATGATAAAAGCTGGACGTGAAATGCCAGAGCATCGTTTGTCTTTGGGGAGAGAGATCTGTCCAAAACGTGCTGTAAAACCCATCACGTGCACTCATCCTCCCTCCATTCTGCTATGCTCACACTCCTCTCCTCTGCCTTGGAAAAGTATTGTTCATACGGAATAACACTGTTAAGATGTTAATGGCTGGTGAAGTATGCTCTCTTATTCTTTCATTCCTTTGATGTGTTCATTTTTAATCAGGAATCAATATTGCTATCTATTTTTGCTGTCATGGCTTTAAATTATAAATGATGCTAACCTGTTCCTGTTTAGGGGGTTTTATTCAAATCTATTCTTGTGACTCGTTAGTGCTCTGCAACGTACATATGCTGGTGACTGCTTGCTACCTGAATGTGGAAGCCTATTGGCCCATCAGTGATTGTCCCGCCTTCCAGGTGGGAGTATTCTCTATTTTCTGTGAGAGTGTAGTGGCATTTGTATCTCTCCCTGATGAAGGCGTGTTAGCTGAAACATGTTGGATTTTTAACTGTTCCAAAATGGATTAGCCAGTGAATAAAGGCTTTTTAAGTAGAATTGCCATGGTACTATTCTTGAATATACACCATTTTCTATACTTTGAAGCTCTGTGTAAGAACCCTGGAATATAAGAGCAAAGTGCACGAACGTATGGTACTAAAATCTAATTCCATTGCTAAATACACAGGGTAATCCACTGTAATAATGCCACTGTAATGCAGAGTTTGCAGTGCCTACCACAGGTTGGGGATCCTCTCGGCCATTCCCGTGATGCCGGCGATGATGTTGCTGTGGGAGATCATGACGCCCTTCGGGATGCCTGTGGATCCGCTGGTGTACATGATGACAGCGATGTCTGAGGGCAGCGGCTGCTTACGCCCACGCGCCACTGTATTATGAATAGATCAAGCACACAGACACACACATTAACTGGATGCTGTGGTACCACATTGCAGGCTTCCAACACTGTGATTTGCGATTTATGATGTTTTTTTCATTGCATAACACACCGAAAAGCACCAAGAATGCACACAAATGCACAAATGGTTAAATCATCCGCTGTCACACACATTTTTGGAATAATAATAATACTCTCTGTCAAGGATAAAGTTTATTCGGCAAGCTAGAAATAATTTAGTGCATGTTCACAGGAAAAGCAGATTTAACAAAACAAAATGCAAACAGGTGCAAAAGGCCCAAGAAGTATTTAAGAGTGTCTGTAGCTCAATAGAGACTGTATAGAAGCCCAAACAGTTTACACGGAGATGGAAAAAGAGTCAGCTGTGATATTAAACAAGCAGACCGTCGTTCAGTAAACCTCTTTAAGCCTCTTGGCACTATCAGTGGAGAGTATGTGTCTGAAAGCTGACTGGGCCAGCCACAAACGCCATCTCTCCTCCTCTATTCCACTCTTCCACTCGTCTTTCTATGTCTCTCACTCACTTGCTCTTTGTTTTCATTCTCCCTGTCTTTTCTCTCTTTCGTCTGCTGCTTCTCTGCCCTCTGTCTTTCCTCTTCCTCTGTCACTCTCTCTTCATTCACTCTCTGGACTTCAACGTGCATTTGGCTGGCACCAGCTCATATTAAGCAAATCCAGTCCTGGCTGTCTGCTTAAAACATGTGCGTGTGTGTGTCTGTGTGCCCTTAACGCATCCCAGACACCTTGTAAATTTTTCATATTGCACCCAACCTCTTCAAGTACCACAATATGTCATGCGGCTAGGACTCTTAAAGACGTAGATTGTGAGTTGGGTCGATACTGGGAGGTGTGGAAGTGAGCGGTCTACAGGCTGCAGTGCCAGCTCTCAATCCCAAACACGTGAGTTCAATTTTCAGCACTGGGATCAGCCAAACATTACTTACAAGCAGGTTTGTTTTCGCCTACTCAGATGCCAGATAGGTGTGGCTGGCCACAGGATGACACAATGGATGCCAGAAAGTTTAGACCATCACAAGAAAGTATTTGAAGGTCAGTTTCTTTTCTGTGAATGTTAACTCACTTCTGAACCGTCTTCATGCAAGAAGCTGTATACATTTGGTTATCCATGCAGGTTAAAACAAATGCTGACAATTATTTGCAATCTGACTAGGGCTTGTAATCTCTATCTGTAAATCTGTAAATCAGGCTGATATTGCCGTTTTATTCAAAAATTAATATTGACCAGTTGGTGTTGTCCACCTCTGATATGATGGATGTGATGCAGTTTGACTGATTACATATTTATTGCAGAATTGATCAATACTACACTGGAAGCCCTTAACCTGAACTGATTCTAATGAGACATTTTGATTGGATTCCACACAAGTTTGCCTTGTGTGTTAATGTTTTTATTATTGCTATCAGCATTATTATTATCCTGGTTTTCAATAGAGACTTTTAGTGTCCCATGATGGACCAAACTCAGTTTCAGAGACTTTTCCACCCTGACAAGAATACAATTCTGGGGGAAACATTGAGCACTTGTGGCTTGAAAGTGGTCAAATTTAAAGATACTGAATTTTGGCACAAAATATCAGCTTAAATATCCACTTAAAAAATATTGATATCAACCTTCAAAAACCCATATCGATCCACCCTCATGTGACAAACTGTGACAAAAAAGACTGCCATCCCAGGAACTGCACCCAGAAAAGCAGACAGTGGATGTTTGTAGAAATAAAAGAATGTGGAACTGGAGCATAATTGAAAACACAGTCAGGTGCCTAGAAGACTTTTGAACCCCCTTGTGGCAAAGGTTCAAAACCCGCAACAAGCCCGTACACTTTGCCTCCTCTCTGTCCCTCTCTAGGATTCCTACCGTCTGAATAAATAAATAAAATCCAAATCATTTAAAAAGGAAACAAAACCAGTCGGCGGTTTGCAAGGCCAGCAGCAGTGCGCTCTTCATGTGGGAAAATGAAAGTTTCGCTCTTGTTTTCCCTCTCTGCTCGGCGCTGTGTGGAACACAAACAGTACTGAGTCGTCCGAGCACAGCGGGCCCCGAAAAAAAAAGCCAAACAGAAGACGGAGGGAGGGACGAAGGAGAGGGCGCAGAGGAGGGAGAGGAGGGAGAGGAGGGAGAGGAAAACGGACGTGACAATCACGAGGGGCGGGCCTCTCTTCTGACGTTCGCTCGGCGCTCGGATGCGAGGCGTGGAGGAGTGTGTGTGTCGCTCCGAGCGCTGATGTCATGTGAAGTTAACAGTAGTGTGTGTAAACATGACCCTACCCAATATCCCAGTGGTCTGTCCTCCCCTCCGTAACCTCCTTCCCTCTCTTTTTATCTACCCGTAACAGTACCAGCTCCTCTTGTTTGGGGTCAGCCGGTTAAAGGGGCCAACAACAACTGGGAAAAAAAAAACCCCAAACAAAAACAAAGTAGGGGGTGAAGCTTTCCTCGTCCGTCCGCCGACCGACCGAGCACCCCTCCTCTTCCTCTTCCTCCCGATCGACCTTAATCTGGCACAGATGTGAGCGCTTCCTCATTCACATGACCTAATGGGCCGATCCGCCGACCCCTCCCCCCCCGGTTTATCGAGTGAGTGGGAGAGTCCGTTAGTGAGGTTTCGAGTATACTGACCGAAACAGGGGAGAAGCGGTGTGTGAAAGACAAGGGTGGAGAGTAAGGTTCGACTAGTAAGCCGTTCGGAAGGCTGATGCTGATACGTTTGGTTCAAAGAAGAGAGGATGGCGTGTGCTTCTGTTGGGTTTCCGGGTGTGGAGACATTTGCTGAAGGTGCTCTTTGGTTTGGGGTTGTAGTTTAGTTGTAGTTTGGTTTGCAACTTCTTGGTGAAGTCCACAGCATAGCGTAAACGAAGAACTGGGTTGTTATCATGAGCTGTGATAGCCACCATGGCTGAACAGACAAAGAAAAGAGCGCCACCTACAGAAACTCAAACTGCATCAAGAGAAAGGAAAAAGGACATTCTTTTGACCAAATGGGTATACGTATCATCTGAGAAACACTGTCACAACAAGCAGACACACAAACGGTTACCGTTCTCAGGCCGGGCTCCCAGCTCCTGAACGGCGGCCATGTTTTGAACACTGATGCCTCGTGGGTAGCCGGGCCACGTGGTGGGTGTGTCGTCCACTACGATGATATGCTGCAGCCTGGGAACCTCCATTAGGATGGCCTGACACACACACACACACAAACAATATGCATGAGCACAAGCATAAAAAGCATGCACGTGTACACACTTACACATGATGAAAACCAGGTGTCCTCTTTCGGTTAGATGAAAATCCCGTGCACATGATCTTCATCAGTATTTGGGCTGAGAGGGAGTGTGTGAGAGCGAGCAGAGGAGGAGATGTGTTTATGCCACCTCGATAAAAGTGGACTGCAAATGCCAGAGCATCGTCTGTCTTTGGGGAGTGGAATCTGTCCAAAACGTGCCCTGACACCCATCACGTGCACTCATCCTCTCCTCCTTCTCATTCTACCGTATTGACACACTCCTCTCCTCCTCCTCATTTACTTACACACTCTATCTTTCTTTCCTCAACACTCCCTCCCAATACTGAATGTCTCAGTAAAATGGCTTGGTGCATTTATGTGCCACAAAAATACAGATTATAGACTCATCAATCTGTTTAGGAACTTTTTGCGTGACTGATGGACAACAGTGGCCTAGAAGTTGCCTCAACATTATGCTTTATGCATTTTATATGACATTTTCATGGCAGGAAATATAGATTATAGACTTTGGACTAGGGATGTAGTGGAGGGGTTTTGACCAGCCTTTATAGCTTGAAATGAATCTTCACTCCTTGTATTCATCATAGTAACTCGTATCAAACTGGTTACAGTAATATGAAGATAGGGTCTTTTAAGGGGATACAGGCATAAATTAATTTTTGCTTATATTGGTGGTTGTTTTCCATATGATTATCACTGGCTGGAGGTCATAGTTTACCCACATTTTTATTTCCCACTACATCACTGCTTTGGAATCTATGTTTTACTTTGTTGTTACTGCTATCGTTGCCCATCTACATTGCCCATAAACTGTTAAGTCTTTCATCACCTTTCCTGTGTGTGTGTGTGTGTGTGTGCATGTGTGTGTGTTCTCACCTTCAGTCTGGTCTCCAGGAGCTCTCTGCTGGTGATGATGTGTGTGACCTGGGTCTCATTCAGCCCATGAGCGATGGCCGGACCTCCCAGAGTGGAGTAGAGGGTGACCACTGCAACACACACACACACACACACACAGACACACACACATACACATAATCACAAATATTCGATATGACACATATTTACTGTACATCCCTGAGAAATTCTGTCAAATTGATCATGTATTTATATTACGGTATATCATAGTTATGTCACAGAGTTTATCATTGCTATCTAAGGGTGTAATTGCACTCAGGAGACATAATCTAACAGCCCCTGGTGTTTATGCCTGTGGTCTGATAAGTAGCACAATACACTGTGATGGTTCAGTGATGGCATCATGTCTGGTTCTGATGTGGGATCGTAGTCCAGGGACTGGGCTAAACCAGGCGGTGCTCCTTTACATTACTGCGTCTGTTCGACATAGGTGTCAATAGGGAAATTGTGTGTGTGTGTGTGTGTGTGTGCGTGCGGACATGTGAAAGCATTCCTGAGGAGGATGAGCTGTCCTTAATCAACAATCCTCCTGAAACACTTACTCATTGATTCAGTTTTTTTTTCTACAAGGTCATTCTGGGTCTTATAAGTGAAAAAACCTGGTGCAAATTACTGTTTCCGTCCTCTTGTTTTTGTTATCTGTCCCTAAGGTCAGAAATGAATTAGGCAAAAAATATCTCCATCTTCGTGGAAATCACTGCAAAGTGATTTAAAGTAAATGATTTAAAGAGCATAAAGAGCATCCTTTAAGGTCTTGAATAGCAATAAATGTGTGCTAAAATTAGTTTTGTCATCTATTATCATTTTATTTCTTTAGTTGCAAACTTTCAATATTTCTATTTACCTAACCTTTATCTAATTAAGAACAAATTCTTGTTTACAATATTATTTTTACATTAGGTTACATGTTTAACCAACCTGGTTAAATAAAGTTGAAATAAAACACACAGACCCATTTTACAAGAAAGGGTTTCCACAGGAAGATAGTTTTTGCAAGATCCGATCCTGGTCTGGTCTTTGTCATTCATGTGTCTTTTCAGTAGATAGCGGTTATAAGCCATGCTTCTTGGAAGAAACAGATAACTCATGCTTTTCTGTGAGTCGCCTCACTGTCCACAAAAAACGCACATCCCTACGCCTATTCTCCTGAGGTCTCTGGAGGATGGCGGCATGCTGTCTGAGCCAAATTCAAGGGAACTGAGCTCACACTAGTGGTTAGTACTGTTGCCTCACAGCAAGAAGGTTAGAATCTCTACCCCGGTCCTTTCTGTGTGGAGTTTGCATGTTCTCCCCGTGTTTGCGTGGGTTTTGTCCGGGCGCTCCAGTTTCCTCCCACAGTCCAAAGACATGCTGTGTTTGTGTAGTATCGTATATAATGTATATAATCTAGATCTAAAATGATGTGTATGTATGTATGTATATGAAGTATGTAACCTATATGATGTGTGTAGATATACAGTACTGTGCAAAAGTCTTAGGCTCCAAAGAGTTTTTATATAAATGTATTCATTTTTTTTCTGCATTAGTGTGTCAGTAGACTGCTCTTTATAGTACATTTTTTGATATTTAGAAACTTTTCATTTAATTATTTTTGAAAGCATCTTCGCTTTACTTTTTTTCTTTTACATGTGCCTAAGACTTTTGCACAGTACTGTATATGATGTAGTATGTATGTGACATATACTGTATATGATACTATGTGAAGCCCTTTGAGACATGCTTGTGATAAGGGACTATACAAATAAACTAGACTAGACTAGACTCTACTATGGAGGCAGCTGGGTTTTCTGTATTGTAACATAGGCCCACTTGAAGGTCCCATCAATCAATCAATGAATACATGCAAAGATTGCTAAATAAATAAATAAATAGAGAAATAAATAGCTACATTAATGAATAAATAACTACACACACACACACACACACACACTGGATACTACTCTATACTACTGTGTGCAGGTACATCATGGTGGACTCTGGGGCTAGCCTATAGTGTGTGTGTTTGTAGAGAGAGTCATCATATAGACAGTGAGGCATGTGTGGAGATGGATAATGTACGTGCTCTCGGTCTACACAGCTCAGCAGTTCTGCTCTGGCCTGTCCCACACTGATGACCTCATCTGGCACCTTCAGAGGCCTCACAAGGCCTCTCAGCCAATAGGAAGCAAGCTCTCGCTGCCTGATGAGTGCTCTTCTGGGGAAATAAACATTACTGGAATGTTTGTGTGTGTGTGTTGTGACTAAGTGCATATGTGACTAAGCGTCTGTGTGTGTGCTTGCGTACATGTGCACTTGCATGTGCATCAGCATTCAGGCCTATACATTAGGGTTAGACCGATATATGGGGCCGATATTGTAGTTTTATTAAAAATTAGATATCAGCCAGTCAGTATTGTCTGCCTCTGATATGACGGAAATGACGCAGTTTGATTGATTACATATTTATTCTAGAACTGATCAATACTACTATGGGAAGACCTCAACCTGAATTGATTCTAGTACAACATTTTGAGCAGATTACAAGTATGCATGAATATTTTATTATGATTATTGTGATTATTTTTTTTAGTAGCAGCAGTAGCAATAGTAGTATTATGATGTTTCAATGGAGTTTTAGTGATGGTGTAAATGCTGTTTCATAGGCTTAATAATACTATTCTGGGAGAAACACTTAATATTTGGAATTGGGTTTTTTTTTTGCACAAAAATGGTCAAATTGATGCATACCTGTGCCTGTGTGTGTGTGTGTGTGTGTGTGTGTACACTTCAGTGGGACAAGGGGTGACAGAGGAAGGATGAGGTGAAGGTGAAGGAATGAAACAACAGTGAAGAGAGAGGAAGAGAGAGAGAGAGAGAGAGAGAGAGAGAGAGAGAGAGAGAGAGAGAGAGAGAGAGAAGGAGAGAGATATAGAGAAACAAAGAGAGAGAGTGTTAATGTAACCCTGCATTGACACAGACACAGAAACTGTTTTTGTGTCACAGAAGTCCAATATTTCATGCTTCCTGTGTCTGTGTGTGTGTGTGTGTGTGTGTGTATGTGTGTGTGTGGACGAGGGCCATGACACCTCCAGCCGTGAGATCTAAACACTAGCTTGGGCTCCAGCATGCCACACACACACTTATCTATAAAACTCATTTGCATGTCAGAAGATCAAACACCTTCAGGCTGCACAGGCTTGCATATTGCATATTGAAAACCTCCTATCTGTATAATGTCACCTAGAAAACAGCCTTGTATTTGACCACTATGCAGTTTTGAGCTTATCCAATGGGTTTTTGAAAGGATTTTATAAGCCCAGGGTCAAAGCAATGTCCTTCAGCTTAAGTTAAAACATGAAAATCACCAAAACTGGAGTTACGAGCTTTCCACATGACAACTGTGACATATTTAGAGAACAAATGCACTGCAGGTTAATTCCTGCACAGCATATTCCATTGATTTAACACACATATCTAGTGACAAGTGGAGAGAGCTAGCGGATGATGAACACCACTGCCTTTTGACAAAGAGCCAATACTGGACATACAGTACACACACACACACACACACACACACACGCCAAGTGTTTGAGTTCACTGGGGGCCTTTGGCTGACTCCGTGATGCCTCTGTCAACATCAGATGCTCACGTAGACCCTCTCATCCCTCCTCTGACGCCATCACCCATCACTTTCTCTTTCTCCCCCTGCCTCTCTTCCCCTCTCGCTCTTTCTCACCTTTCACCCCTCTCTACCCCCCACTGGATGTGTTATTCATTGCCCCAGGCTTTTGACTGTCAGAGTATTTGTCTTTGCGAGGGAGAATAATACACTTTTTGGCTTGCGCTTGCAGCATATTTTCATTTATTATTACAGAAACGGTGACATTTTAATGGAGCATAAACTAAAGCACACAGAGAAAAGGAAGGGTTGTTCAAGGACTAACAGAAAGCTTTAACTAACAGAAAGCGCTGCTGTGGAAACTCACAATATATAAGGTGATCTTTGATAGGGAATATATTAAGACATGAATCAAGGAAGAAAGAACCAAGGTGACACTTCTTGAAGTGAAAAAGTTAAAAAGCCAGTTCATCACACTCTCCATTTGCTTTAACTCCCTATGAAGGCACGCCCTACCGAAACATGATTTCAAGATGAATTGGCCATTAAATGAAGCCTTAAATAAAGGCATTCACTGTAATTATTCTTCACTATTTAGCACTTTTTATGCACTATTTTGCACCAAAAAGAGTGCTGCTATGCTACAAGCCAAAACAACCATTTTCTGATACACTAGGACCAATTTTGTGTGACAAATATGTAACATAACAATGCACTCTTGTGTGTGTGTATGTGTGTGTGCATGTGTTTCCATCACAAGGAAGACAAATCAGCTTCTGGGTCAAACAAGAGAAAGAGAGAGAGAGAGAGAGAGAGAGGGATGAGAAGGGGATGAGATGGAGGAGAGGAGGAGCAGAAGTGGGACACTTATATAACGCGGAGCAGAAGGGACAATTTGACCTTCTTCTGTCTCAGCTGGGCTCTGCATATTACAAGTTGTCCCTCAATTTATTGCAAGCTCGAACATGCGCGCACACACACACACATCCAAGTACTCCTATCCTCATGAGGACCATCCATTGACTACATTTGTTCCAGATCCCCTAACCTTAACCTAATCCTGATTCTAAACTTAACCCTAAAACCAAGTCCTAACCCTAAAATAGCCCCCTGATGAAGTGAGGACCGGCCAAATTGACCTCAGTTCGTAAAAATGTCCTCATTCTGGTTTACAACTCAAACTGGTTCTCACAGAGACAGAAGTACAGGAACATGCACGCACACACACACACACACACACACATACACAAAGAAATGGCTATAAATTCACCATAATTCACACACATTTGGAAGATGCTCAGTGGGAACGTGTGTGCGTACACACACACATCCATTTGCATGGACAGGTGTGCCCACAACATATTTGTCTGATCCATGTACATGTCTGTGTGTAGCTTGGGGTATTTTTACTAGGGTTTGACAGCTTCCCATATACAACCAGTGTAGTATTGATCACAAGCTGTGTCTTATCCATCATATCAGAGGTGGACGGCATTGATTGGCTGATATCAGGCCAATATCATCAAACTGATATATCGATCTAACCCTCAGTCAACATGTGTATCCCCGTCTTTCTGTATTCATAGATTCCCTCTACTCACGTGGGAAGTTGTACATGAAGCAGGCTTGGGCGGCTATGATCCACTCGGCCCGGGTCTCGCAGAAGATTGCGATGTTGCTGTTCGGCCGCTGGCCCAGCGATGCCAGACCGCTGCCCAGCTGGGACGCTGCCGTGTGGGTCTCCTCATAGGAGAGCCAGCGGTACTCACCCAGGATCACCTGCGGGGGGGGGGGGGGCAGAGAGGGAGAGGCAGGAGGAGCAGGTGAGCGAGGGGAGGAGGAGAAGAGTGAGATGGTTGAGAGAGAGAGCGAGAGAGAGAGAGAGGTACTCAGCTAGAAGGTAAAAGCACACTCTTAAAAGGGGTTCTATATAGCGCCTGAGAAATGTTGTTTAAGATTGTACCATAGCAGAACCATTTTTGGTGCTATAAAGAACCCTATTAGAAAGGTTCTCTATCGCACCATGCTCAAATGGTTCTACCCAGACCCTTTATGGGGTCTTTTTAAGAACCACACTGGGGTCTTCAATTACCAGCTGAGTCACTACATATAGAACCACAACCCTAACCAGAGAACCCTCCTTTCTCTGTGTGAAGGGGGGGGGGACATTTTCATCACAGAAGCGCAGTAGTGGGAGTTATGTTTTGCTTGCTGCGTATGAAAAAGAGACAGGAACAGGAACAAAAGTTCACTGAGTGTATCTATCACCAAAGAGGACAACTTCTTCTTCGACTGTCTTTGTGTGTGTTGAGAAAGCCTGAAGGCCTGCCTGTGTATTTCATGCTCAGAGGGGCATGACAGGGAAAATAAACATAAGACTTCTGGATATACTCTCCAACACTCATACACTGATATGACATAAATCACATGGGTCCACAGGCGCACGCACACACGCGTGCACACGCACACACACACACACACACACACACACACACACACACTTTATTAAACATGCATTACTGGGGTTATACTGGCTCCCAATGGTTCATACTTGCTAGTGCAGCAATTGAGGCAGAACACATGCTGTCATACCTACAGTATAAATGTACTACTTGCATGCACACACACAAATGTAAGTACAGTTTACTGTACTGTACT
Organism: Centroberyx affinis; assembly: GCF_046629955.1. Taxonomy (NCBI): domain Eukaryota; kingdom Metazoa; phylum Chordata; class Actinopteri; order Beryciformes; family Berycidae; genus Centroberyx; species Centroberyx affinis. The sequence continues at coordinate 57,231 of NW_027281817.1, forward strand.
GTTTCCCAAGAGTCTTACAGGTTGGAAACAATTGTTAATAGCTAAAAGAAACTGAGACATTTTTTCTTGCAACAACTAGAGTTTCAACAGCGGGGTGTAAGTGGATTAGAAGGATTAGGAAATTGGGATTAGTGGGGTAATTCAGATGTAATTTAAAGTGTGCACGTCGATGTTGGCTCATACACACAAACATACACAAAACGCTGCCTCAAAGCTTTCTGCTTGGGTAAAGTTCAGACTGAACGATGAGGCAACATATTTGAGTTGATCTGAGGATGCGGGTGTTAGTTTAGACTGGTGCATAGTCTAAAAGCAAATCCAAAATGTCAGAGATGACACAATGCCAAACATGCCACTAAATGTCAGCGTCAAACTTGTCTCTCATCCTTTCTGCAGCCTCCTTTTCACTCCATTTCCCCTACCCCCACTCTCTTTTTGAACAACTTTCCATTGCCATCTTCCGTCTTTAGCGTTCTCCTTTTTCAGCTTGTATCCCCAATTCTTTCCTCTCAACACTAGAAAGGCCAATGGATTTTGGGGCTCTAATAAAAAGGTGAATAAGCCATCAATTGAAGGGGAAAATATATTACTACCATAATTGATTATAACTGAACTGATTTTGAAAATGTTATAACACTGGTTTGTGGGTCCAGGAAAAGTCACAGAGGGACAATTTGAAAGTTGAGATATTTCAATTCTAAAAGTCAAAACAGCTATCAATTAACGATGGCTTGGCCTTTCCAGTGTTAAAGAAATAGTTTGCAGCTTGCCATGCTCCTTGGTTGAAATGAGGAATGCTGATGGATACCAACAATCTAATTTTAATATGAAGGACACATTTCTTCCCCACAATGTCTCAAGTGAAGAAAAACAATTTAAAATCCCTTAAAGCACCCTGCTGTTCACCATCTTCTCCTCATCCAATCGTTTCTGTCTGTTTTTCTGCCATCCCCCCCACATGTCCCCATTTGTGTCTCTCATCCTGATTCCGTCTTTACTACCTCCTCTCCCACTCTCTCCCTCTCTTTTCACCTTCTTTTCAAATCGATTCCTTCCTCCATCCATCTTTCTTTCCTCTGTGAAGCTTCAAAACACAGTGCCACCACTCCATCTCTCATCCTCTATCAATACTACCCATAAAATCTCTCATCCTGCATTCCTTCCACAATCCATCCCATCCCACTCCTCCATATCTTTTTAAACACTGTCCCTCCATGCTGTCTGTCTTTCTATCTATTCTCCATTCTCTCCCTCTGTAACTCCTCCACTGGCCTTACTATCTCTTTCCATTTTTCAAGGTGAACAGCTAGTAATGCATATGTACAAATCTGCACATTCTGTACATGAGTTATCTACATCTGTAAAACTGAGTATATTAATAAGGTGAATGCTGCATGCCGAGACACGACCTGCACATATGTGCAGCTTTCTGCAGACTTGTAATACAAGTATGATGCATTTCACACACTCTCTGTATATGCTGTAATTTCACATATTTGTTTTTCTACATAGTCTCATATTCTTCTCATCTGTTCTATATTGCATGTATCTTGACATTTTTACTGGAGCATCGCGTTACTTCAGGCAGAACACTGAAGTGGTGCATGCCATCAGCTATCAGCTGTCCCATCCAAACAACACATCAGCTGTATCAGCTGACTCTCAATCACCAATCACATTCACAAGTCAGTGAGGTGGTTTTTATAATTTGACAGCACACACACACACTCTGCTGATCATTCATGCCACTGCTGCTATAGACCAGGTTGCTGCAAAAAACTCCCTCCTCCTGCTATTATCTGTACACAGGACGCTTGTGCAAGCTATCTCCGAATTATGTCTGGTTTTATGTTGGTTTTCATATTATTGAGTGATATATGTCTGGGGGGTTTATTGTGCTCCTAGCAGGATCTCTTACATGCTGCTTGGATTCATTGGGGAGCATCCTCAAGAGCAGAGCCTTTTCCGCCAAATACGACTGTATAACCATTTGAGTTATAATTGGTCCAAACTCCTTTGACATGACACATTAATGATTTTTCATTTATTTTCATACTGAACATGTTTCATGTATTTTGTTTATTTTATATTGGACATATTTTTCATTCATGTGTTGTTTCAATATGCTTTAGTGCTGTTATTTTGTCATTCATATATATCAGACTTTTCATTCTTACAGTTCTGCTTAATACCCTGTTATGTTGTAATTGTTAGTTGTGTTATGTTTAATAAACCTATTGAGTTCCATCTTAACTTATCTCTCCATCCCTCCATACATACCTTCTTAAACACCTTCCCATTGCTCTGGCGCTCATCCTCCTCGCTGATCACCTCCCTGGTACCCAGGCAGTCTCTGTGGGGGAACCTCCGGGCTGCGTACTCAAACACCTTGTCCAGGGTGTCCACCCCGGGGTGCAGTGACATCACCAGCCTCTTGGCGGCACTCACCGCCCGGTAGGGTCCCTCGGGGCATCCCGACACCGAGCGGGCCTTCGCCCTCTGGGCTCGCTCTTCCTCGGAGCCGCCGAAGCCTGGGTCAGGGCCGGAGATCCAGCTGAGGAGGTAGGAGGGCAGGAAGGTGATGAAGGTGTAGATCCACACCATCAGGTGGAAGAGGAGCAGCAGCATGGGGTTCAGGTCCTCCTTCAGCTTCATCCTGGGGAAGGTGGGTGAAAGCAGAGGGGAGGTGGCGGATGGTTTGATGGGTTTGAACGTTTGACTTTAGGTGAGGGGGGACTGGTGGGAGAGAGTGAGGAGGAAGAAAACCTATAGGAAGGGTTGTTAGTGTTATGTGTCTCTCACCTCTTCTTCCTTGTTGTCTTTCTTCGTCTTTTTCTCAATGATGATACAGAGAGAGTTTCCTCCTGCTGTTCTCTTCTTTCTAGTCGAGTCAGTCCCTCTTTTCTTCTGTCCCCTCCTTCGGTTTCTTTGTTAGAAAGCGCTTATACTCCTCGTCGATAACGTGTCCACAGGTCCGCGCTACCTCTGGAAAATAAATGACATTAACTCAGTAATAGAATACGGTTTATTTCCTTTTGACTGTTAAAACAGTTTCAAAATGACAGAGCCCTGAGATTGCTCAGCTTTGGCAGCCTTCGAGAACCTCAGCTTTCATTCTGAAACCGCAACCAAAAGGCTGATGCGTCACATGTCCCCTTCCACTCGCCAAAAAGCAGAAGGGAAATTTTGGCAAACCACGGTGAGACACACACACACACACCCTTCAGCTCTATGTTTCTCTGTTGAAATGTTCCTCTCCCTGCCTGTAACCCCTGTATCCAGTGGACTAACTAAGAACACAGCATGAACACAGCACAACTCATTGACACTCTCCCCCACTGTTAGCCTGGCCTGACACTGAGAGAGAGACAGAGAAAGAGAGAGGGAGAGAGAGAGAGAGAGAGAGAGAGAGAGAGAGAGAGAGAGAGAGAGAGAGAGAGAGAGAGAGAGAGAGAGAGAGAGAGAGAGAGAAAGCAGATGTCATGAAATAAGCCATGGAAAAGTGGAGTGGGACTGATGAAGAGAAACAAGTGATGAGATTTGGAAAAAGAAAAAAATCTATCCAAGTCTATCTATCTATCCAAATTTTTATAAAAAGGCTATTATCGGCCCCGTACGAGAGAGCAGAAGAGGAGAGCAGAGAGGGGAAGAGAGCGAGAGAGAGAAAGTGAAAGAGAATGAAACTGAAAGAGAATGAGTCCGGCAGAAGCAGACGACACTAAGTGTGAGATGGCATATGTAAGAGGCTTTTGAATGAGCGTGTGTGTGAGTGTGTGTGACAGGGTACAAGCCACTAGACAGACAGAGATGGAACAGATAAGGACACAGACAGAACAAGCTGTATCTAAAGTGTTTGCGTTCTGCCTAATAGTGGATCGACTGGCCCCACTGCACCCATTAAACCCCGTGACGCAACGGCAGGAGACAGAGAGGGATGGATTGCCACACACTCCCTCAGCTGGGTGAAAGGTGTGTGTGTGTGCAAATGTATAGCAATGACTGAACTTTTGTCAGTGGACCTTTTACAGTGTTAGGTCTATACATGTGTGTTTGTGTGGTTTTTGAGTTCATGTCACCTCCCAGTTTCTATTGTAACAATCTCTTTAGTGCACACATGCACACACACACACACACACACACACACACACACACACACACACACAGAGTTCTGCATTCTAATTTACCAGGGTGGTGAGTGGAGACTGCACCACCTGATGATGGCAGTGTTTCGGAGCTGTCCGGGGTGCTGAACAGAGATCAGCGTTTACCCTCTGCCATGGCTGACAGGCTGGCTGTAGTTCTGTCTACTTGAACCTATGTATGTCACCATGTGCCAAGGCTGTGCTTAGCATTAAAGCTGCACTGGGCAAGATTTGTATGTAAAAATACACCCATCTTATCTGCCTGAATCACAAAGTAGGGCTGCAACAAAGTAGCGTGTCCCATCTCCACTAACTGAGACACCACAGATTAGGCCTATTTGCCTAAATTACTATTATTATTTTATTTATTTATTTATTTTTTCAGGTATGGTCACTGGTGGGAAATCTTCTCCACACACAGAAAGTGACGGATCAAAACTTAAGAGTGAAATACAAACAATCTCCTAAACAGCAGAGAGTGAGCGCTCCGTCCAGAGAAAGATGGCTGAACCTCTTCACCTCCTCCATCCCACCACACACAGAAGAAGACATTTCTTTCACTGACATCATGTTACATCATTTCTGGGTAATGAAGTCCTCAAAACTCACACAGTTACCTTTCGTTGCCATTTGGGGCCTTCATCATAACTTCATCATCAACTACCGTTACTGTCCTGCAGCTAAACTAATCATGTCCCCCATCAAAACGGTGTGCAAGCACACACACGCATACACACACACACACACTGAATTAGACCTCCAATAGTCTATTTTAGCAGCAGTAATTCATTATTCATTTGAGGGAGAATCTAATTTTCTCCCCTGAAGATCGCATCCTTTCCCTACCCCTTTCTAAACCTTACCCACTTCCCACCTACACACACTCATCCCTGAAGTGTTCCTTTGAGACTTATGAATAAATCAGAGAGTTTACCGGCAGCGCTCTCCCAAACTGCCATCTGTTCCCTCTGGGACGGCGTCCTTCCTCTCAAACTACAGCAGCATTGTTGCGCTGGTGTCCCGTTACCCAGCCAGGACGCCTCGCTTCATCAGAGGTCGCTGGGGCTGACTGATGCATTGGGGACACAGGCGCTTCCTCTTCCTAGTATCATCCAATGTGTTTTTGTTTTTTTGTTGGATTCGCTTTCTGTGGCCTTTTTTATGCCAGAAGTCAAGGTCGATGGCATAGAGGCTACAGTTGTAGTCTACTAGGATAAGCTAAACATCAGTCTGGTGGAATAGAATAAACAGGTCAGGGTGCTAGCGGACGTGAACTGGCTTCACCACAGTTTCCCTTCCCATAGTTTTACAAGTCTTACACAAGGCGCTCTAGGTCTGCTGTCAAAAAATAGACCTACTGTAGCATTCAAAATTTGAATATCATATGTGACATGTCAGAAAATACTGGCTTGACGTACTTTAAACAATAATGTGAGAATATGTTTTCATGACAGACAGCTCAGTAACCTGGTTACACAACTATAGAGCTCAGGAATTTTCCTCATGTCACCTACCAAGTAACTTCCTTTTCTTTTCTTTTTTTTTCTTATGAACTCTGCACAGGTACAGGTAAAAAGCACAGGTAAAAAGTCCTGTTGTACACTGTGCTAGCCAAAGCTATAGGCCTGTGTCTATGGGCCCAAAAAGTGGTGCCATTACAAAGTCTTGAATTTTTCCATTTCCAGATATTGTTTCCTGGAACTACATCTAGTATACCCAATTTTAACAAAAAATATAGGAATAGTATTTAGTTCAAAGAAGTATGAACTGAATCAAGAGGCTTGAAGATGTTCTAGATCTGTTGATGTTTAACTGTATGACGCTGGGGCTAGCCAATATGTCAACAGGCTAGGCTATATGATATAGCAGTGGGGAGTGCCATGTGTGCTGTGCCAGGTGCAACCTCTCAGATTAAACAAGGGAAGGGAGATAAGGTGATACAGTCAAAGAGGGAAGGAGGTTGTGTGTCTGCCTATTGCCTTACAACACCATGAGTGCGTACATTTTAGGATGACCCAGTAGGAATCACACCCCAAACCCTGGCAGTGTGAGTACCACACTCAGGACCACCAGGTGCTCACATGTTGGCACTTAAATCTCTACACAAACACACAATACACACCCACAGACAAACACACACAGAGCAGAACATCAATCGCAATCCACCAGTAATTTCTTCATTTAATCTGATCTGCATTATCTGCAATCCTAATTAGCCACTCACCAACGAGAAGAGACAAGCCCGTTCCCCCAGTGGTTTCAGCCTGGCAGGCTGAGTAACTCAGACACACACTGACAGCGCCGGGGGTTTCCTAATGATCCAACCACGCCTGAACAACCTGACTAACAAGCCTAACTCCTCTCTTTCATACTCTCTCTCTCACTGTCTCTCTCTCTGCAATAGGTTGTGACCCTAATCTTAGAATTTGCACCACAGCGATACACAAGCCAGCATGAACCTAATGTCTTACCTTAAAGAATAATGTAGACGGGCAGATGCAATATGTCATTGCTCAATGGAAAGCTTTCTCCAACAAGCAGGAGCTTTGGAAACAGCCTCCGCTCACTGGATTAATTGGGTAATATTCTGACAAGGCCTACTAAGAGGTGGGGTGAGCAGGCATTTGCCTCTGTGTGTCTATGTGTGTGTGTGTGTGTGTGTGTGTGTGTTAGAGGGAACCATTGCTTCCTTAAGGGATTGTGTGAATGGGCTCTTTTGTGTGCCGACGTCATCGTGTTTTCACCCACTCAGCTAAGCAGGCAGGCTGAAGTCTTGCAGAAAAGTTCAACATGGCCATTGTGGTGAAACGACATGCCAGCACACGACACAGTCCCACTGCCAAGGGTCAGACTGTGTGAGTGTGTGTGTGCGTGTGTGTGTGATTGTAAAAAGGGTGTCTGTGGAATGTTTGTGTGTATGGGTGCGTGGGCGCATGATAGCTAGGCACACACTAGCCTAAGTCTAAGTGTATTTACCCATTCCAGATAATGGCGTAATCAAATGCTTGCAAAAGCTCTGAGGAGTCTTAAGCATGATTTCACTGAAAGTGAGAGCACAAAACACAATTGGCTGGATTATGTGGATCAGACTGCAGCTTTTTTTTTCTGTGCATGGTGACACAAACTATTGGCAGACATGCCAGTCACCAACCTGTTTCTTTGTCCATTATAAGCTCTCTAGGTGTTTCTGACTTGGACTGCAAGTTATACTGTATATGCAGTAGCTAATCCATTCAATGACATGTGCTGCAGCTTACCATGTGTATCTTGGTTACAGGTGGAATAAGGAAGCTAAGGCACAACATTTGCCCTTTTCACCCCTCACTCAACAGCCTACTGAGTTCATAAATATCATCTTTACTTGAGATATCTTTTTTAACACCATAATGACGTAGACTTGTGTCCTCCTTGCTTGCATATTCTGGGAAATATGGCTTAGGGGAGGGAGACAGTGTGTCTGTGTGCTCTCAAATCACATCGGACCATCCTTGCGAGACAATAGCATCTCTGTGTACGTACAGGCGCTCCCTAATGGACCTCCACAATTTGATAACCGTTGCCATGGGCCAATTCACTCCAGCAGTGCAAACAGGCCCTACAATTGGCCAGCATGGGAAGCAGCTTGAGGTTTTGAAAGTTAGAGTGAGGAGGACTGTTGAGAGGGGTGTGTTCACTGATTTTAAAAATGAATAAGAATACATCCTATTTAGCTGCCATTTCTTTATCATAATTGTACAAATTTGTCAGAAAAGCATAGGCAATGTAAAAAAAATGTGTGCTGATAATGGGTTCATCCCGGTTCATCCCCAATCTAAGCTATTCATGTGCACATTGCTCACTGACAGAACTATTGTAACGAAGACAGTTATAAATGATTCATTCCTTATTCCAGTTTCTCACTGAGCACAACACACATACTGCATGGTGAATATAGATTTCATTACTATTCATTAGTGCATAGGCTGGTGTCAAGGTATTAATTTCTCAATAGTGAGCCAGAGACACGCTCCAAACCAAGCGCTCCAAACCAGTGTCAAGCTAGCCAGAATGAAAAGATAATTTCCGGTTACAACTTCCAAAATAAAACCACGTGTTGCAATGTTTTTTTGAGTAATACAAGTACCAGACTAAAATCCAGAAAATATCTACGGAGGAATCTGTATTGTCTTATCCAAAATCTCCTTTCCACAGCATATATTCAGAACCACATAGGCAAGGGTGGAAGTAATAAATTACAATTACTGTAATTACTGTAACTGAGTAGCGTTTTTCAGAACCTGTCTGTGTGAAAATGTCTTTTACTTTGAGCTGCTCAGCTTTACTTCAATTTGTCCAGTAATTCTACTCAAGAAAAAGTTAAACAAAGTAACAGTAGGCTACTTAAACTTTTAGTACTTTCTCCACTTCTAATGGTTCCGTTCCTACTGTTAACTACAAAGTCGAGTAGCTTTATGTTACTGTAATTTAATAGAAGAGATTAGGCAGATGATCAATTAAGGAGTGAGCGAGATGATCTCACATTCAAATAAACTGATAATTAATTAGGACTATATATCATCAGCGTATTCCACCGTGGGACTACAGAATCTAGAATTGTTTTTTACGAGTGACAAATAATAGGCTTTTACTTTGAAGGTCAAGCCGCCTTACTTCCGGGTGTTTTCCTGTCTATCTGCGAGAGTTTGACGCAGCTGCTGCATCCCGCACATCTGGGCATCCGCTCACATCATAAAAAGGGCACGTCAACGAAACAAACGCTTACCTCGGGATGTTTCGCCCCCGGTACTCCGGCTACAGCCACGGAGGAACGACGCGGAACGCCGTTGAATTCAGGCACGCTCTGAAACGGCGCTTTGCAGTTGAATTCCCGCAGCGGCTCGAATCTGTCCGCTGATATTGCTTTCTGTAATCTGAGCCCGGAAGTGACACGCGCGTCGTCACCCTGTGTTATTGCACGAGGAGAGGGGGGGCATTCCCTGCTTTTTGATTGGACTCGTCAAGGTGGCGCGTGCTGGGGGCCGGTCCGTGGTGGAAAGGAGGCTCGAGGTTACTGTCGTTCAGAGGGAGCTAGAGCACGCGCGCGCGCTATGGTCTAGTCCCAGCTGCAGGTTGTTTGAGGTGTAAAAAGAGCATAAGCATTGTCATTTCTATCCCTAAGGTCAAGGTAATGAGAATGTTTTAATGGGAAACACTAATGCCCCAGTATAAAAGGTCAGTCAGGTTACAATTCTTGTGAAAGCTGCCTGCAGTATGGTGTAAACAGTTCGTTCCATACCAAGATATGAATGTAACCCTTTGTAAATGTCAGATGAACATCACCAACACAACACATCACCTCCTCAGGAGCCAGGCATAGGTTTTCTTACATATCTTTTGCCCCGGATTATATGCACTTAGTTTAATTAGGCATTGCCGTAAGCTTATTTCACAGTGTACCAAGGGACTCTTGGGTCGTTGGGTGGTTGGATTTCATCACATTCTTCCAGCTACTCTGATGACATGACATGGGTTTGGCAACTCTTGCTAAAGAAAGCCACGGTCACTTTCCAAGTACAGTCAATGGATTTGTGTTATTCAATACATTACCTAGCTGGCAATATTACTTTGTGGTCTTATCAGTTGCCTTGAGAATTCTCATCAGTCCTTCTCAATTCAGTTCAATTTCAAATGTGTCAACTCTTAAACTTATTCTTCTATTCTTTTTATACCGTATGCTGGCATAAGTTTGACGAAAAATCATAGTAATGTTCAAGGACTTACAGTTTGCACAAACCTTATTGTACTTTTTTTACTTTTTTATCTCCTATGTTGTCCCTTACAATAGCCTATATAATGTTTCAACAATATTCCTATAAGGACTTCTAGTTTTGTTGTGATATTTGTACAGCATCCTTCTAAAATGTATTGTAGGACTATTGTTCTTTTTTGTTCGAGGATACGGTGCAGCTTTTTCAGCAATAACAATACACTCCTCAGCATCCCATGTGTCAGAGTGTTCTAAATTTAAACTTCTTGTGACATGATTCAAATGCCTGCTCTGCTGGCAGGTAGGTGTGTGTGTGTGTGTGTGTGTGTGTGTGTGTGTGTGTGTGTGGGGGGGGGGGGGGGGGGGGGACTTGTGACCCAGCATCTGACCCATTTGGTACAGATGACTATCAGAGAACTTGCGTTCCTTTTTTCTTACACAGATATTTCACAATAAATCCATGAAATCAAGCACTACACTGAAAGTTTCAATTCCTTCCGCTTCGGATGTTCCTCTTCTTTGACACACACACACACACACACACACACACACACACACACACACACACACACACACACACACACACACACACACACACACAGAGTTGATGAGGGCGGGGAATGCACTTGTCTGGCAACCTTCTGGTTACAAGCCCGGCCGTATGGCAGTATGATGCGTATGGCAGTATGATGATGACATGATATTATCTGGGGGATTTGAGGAAAGAGGAATAAAGTTGAGTATTATCTGATGTACAATATGTCATGTCTGTCATGCAATATGATTATTGATTATATTTATTATATCTCTCTTTCTTTGTGTGTTGTTAGACTCCAAACAAACTGGAGTGGGTCTGAATGTGCACGTGTGTGTGTGTGTGTGTGTGTGTGTGAGTCAGTGAGAGTGCCACTGACAGCCTGATGATGACTCACTGATCCACTCTCTCATGCATCGGCTGAGTGAAATATCAAGGGGACAGAAAGACAAGCAGACTGACAGATTCACTGGCTGCCTGCTATGAGAAAAATGAAATGTAATGAAATGGGGCATGCTGCTCTCCTCCCTCTCATCAGAGTTATGCTAATTATTCATTCCCACCACTCCTTCAGCAAATTACTGATGGGAGAATATGCATAATCCGCCATCCAAATGTATCTGTCATTGGTTTTAGCCACTAAACACCCAGTCAGATGACTCGGGCACATTCTTTCAAATCTCTAATCTGAACACCATCTGTTATGCTCAGTAGTCATGTGCAGAAATCATGAGGGATTTTCTCGTATAAGGCCATGCATGGTGTTACTTCTGTATTTTTATTTTGAAAGTTGGGAGAAAAAAAGGTTTTGAAAGTGAAAAAAGGTTTGAAAGTGAAAAAAACTCTTTTCTTTCAACCTTTTCTTTTTCAACCATTTCTCTTTCAAAGTAAAGACACAAAAGCACCTCCATAGGCATGTAGCTGCTTCCTATGTTCACATGGCCATATGGGCAAATGATTCAAGATGCACTCATTCACACATTGTCAAATTCATAAGCCTGGAGCATGTGCTGTAACAGACATTTGATGATTTACATATGAATAAAAATAACTAAAATGCTGTTCGTTATAATTTATGGTCTCATGTGAGGACAGGGATGCTATCATAAGAGTCGTTTGATTAACAATAAAACTGTAAACACTACAGCTTTTAATTGTTTTTACTTTTACATTCCCTATAATATTATGTTGCTGCAACTTTACCAACATCCAGAGGCACAGAAGGGGGCTAATCATTCTCAAATAGGCTAGGGCCACTGAGCCACATTGAGTATAATACTTCTCCCTCATGGAAATACATACTGTACACACACACACACACACACACAAATGCTGTATGTTTACATCAATTAAGTTGCCATACACATTAAGATACTTACTGAATATCACCACAAGTGATATTCAATCAATCTGCTGATGAACTTTCATGTTTTCACTGCACTGAGTAGCAGAAACCCCCACTTCCTCTGAACATATGACTTGGTTAATAGTTCTAACAGTCTTTGCTTATCAGCCTTGAATATCATCGGTCCCTTAAAAACGAGTCTGTTCCTGTTGTCAGTTCATCTCCTTATGACCGAAAACCCAACACCCACAACCTGAAATGTAGAAGGACTTAGTGGAGATGGAAAAACCCCAAACTTGTCGGCCACCTCATATTTTTAAAGGAGCTTTTGATTTCATATAATTAAAAAGTTAATGAGGTCACAGTTGCTCTCTGATTTGGTTGTTACTAATGAACACAAACCCAGGTTTCTTTTCCAAACGACTGACAGGCATCATCTCCTCTTCCTATCTTGTCCAACCATGATTGTTATAATTTTTTATTATTTGTTGTTGACTGTCAACAACAAGACAAATATCCCATGGGTCCAGATCACACCTCAATGTGCCTGGTGTGCAGGAGGGGACATGACAGAGCGGAAAATCACATTCAGTCGGGGTTCTGAACACTGAATGCTCTAGAGAATGGTTTCCAAGTAGTTCGCTTTACACTAAATCAACAATTCACAATGAAACTTTTTAATCATGGCATATCATAGTGCATGGCCTATCCAGTATAGATAGGCTACATGTTGAAAGATAAGTATACAGATACAGTATAATAAAATGTATCAATGAGCTGTTGGGAAGGCTGAATATTTTTTCCCACTTGGCATTATTGATGTGGACCACTGACCTGTATAATATTGCTTTGGCCTGTATTTGAGCTATTTATATACTGCTATATTAGAGGACTGTGGTTGTACTGGGCAGCGAATCCTAAATTTGAATGTGTGTATCTGTATGAATGTGAAGCAGATCGTTCCATGCTCCCTGGATTAATTAAGGTTAAGTCAGCCATACAGCAGAATCACAACATACACACACACACACACACACACACACACACACTGTACAATACTCTGATAGAGAGGAACGATGCGCACAGTGTATGGATACTTTATGAGCAATATAATAGGCTCATTGGTCTTGATTTACTCATAAATTTAATCTCTTTCACAGATTACCCAGGAAGAGAGTAAGGTGACCCGTATTACAGCTGACTGTAGGAGTCGACCAATGGGGAAGTTCATGGGTGTGAACTTGGGACTGTTAGCCTATATCTGACCCAGTGTCTCGTCTCATGGTCCACCACCACTATTCCTCTGTGACTATGTTTGTAAGTAAGTTTCAAAAGGAGATAAAGAAAGATGTCACATTATTAAGACATCTACACTGAATGTACAAAACATCAGACACGTTCTCTTTTCATGTAGTCCACTGATAAGTAATCTTGATAACAGTCATTATCCCTTATTGATTTCCCTTATTAAATCTATAGCCTACCAGTAACAAAGGAGGAGATAGAGATAAAGTGAAGCAGACCAGTCACAGAAGGATTTTTAAGCTTTGAGACAGCTCAGATGTGGATTGTGGGAAAGGAGCTGCAACTCAATATCAGGAAGACGTCCCTAATATTTTGTACATTCGGTGTATGTTAGACACCACATGTTAAAAACATTGGTTAAACCCAACTGAACATTAGGCTTTAGTTAGATGACTAAAACCAATGAGCAAACAGGTGTGCCTACCTGCCACTAATTGGAGGCATCCTCTGGCTAGCTAGCACTAGCATGGTTAGGCACACGGTTTAGCTGGAAGACAAGAGCAACATTTTATAACAGGAACAGATCATTTTTCTAATATAGCTATATAAAATTAATAGTTTCCTCAAAAAAATGTAAATAGAAATCATGTCAAACTCATTCCAGACAGGAAGCCAATTAGTTAATTTGCTAACGGTAGCCAACAGTGGCGCCATCACCAGTAGGCCTACTACACTTTACCCAAGGGACACTTGTAGTGCCACTGCCAATACATATAGACTCATTTGTTATGAATTGTTGAAGGATTTACTAAGAGAAAGACATTATAGTTTTGTTTGAACTGTAAATAATCTTACATTAGCCAAAGTTTTGGAAATTAAAGAAAATGCCAAAGTCGAAAGAGTGCCGGTGTTCTGTGCAGGATTGCCTCCCAGTACACGAATCTCCCCCCAGTGTAAACACGAGTCGTACAATCCTGCCTCTCGTGCCGCGCTGCCCCCTGTTGTAGTATCATATTTTAGCCGCCAGGTGTCATCTGCACACAAAGGCACAACATGGTACGAGTGTGTCTACTGTAGGCTTGCTGTACTAAGATGTTCCCATGAACACCTGTCAGGTCCAGTGGCCATAAGCACAAACACAAAGAAACACTGACATAATTGTGAGACATGCCAAACTGCACTGAGAAGCAACTATTAGGGCCTAAACCTTGGCCTACATCTATTTCACTTGCCTAATTTTCACAAACTATAACAAACTATACTAATTCTATAATGAAAGTTAGAAGGCATAAAACTATCACAGCAAAACAATAAGTCTCTATACAAATAGTATGTAAACATTATAATGATACCATAACAGATGAAACAACAACAACAATATCATAAAGTATGATAAGGTCATTATCATCTTTATAAATCCCTATAGAATATATAGGGATTTAGGGACAAAGGGATTTATAGGAATATTATATTGGTTTTTGTTAAGGGTGAACTATGATTTACAACCTGGTTGAACAAACACACACACACACACACACACACACACACACACTGAAGAACTCAAAACTGAGGAAACCATGAGATACTAATAGGGATACCTACCTTGATAATAAACTACTTTTGGTTAGAAAGTAAAAGGCAGTGGAAGAGGTCAGATGTGCTTGTGGCAGGCTGGACTCTGTAGGTTCAAGACTTTGGCTCCCTCATGTGGTTCAATCTGTGGAAGAACAATAGAAAAAGTCCGATATTATACGTTTTTGTACCTCATACCAATGGGCCACTAACTGCTTTATTGTTAAAAAAATAATAAACAGCATGAACAGGAAACTGAATAAAGAAAACAACTGCAAATACTATCTGCATATATTTATACTATGACATATTCTGAGAGTCAGAGAAGAGCAGTATTTTAATTAAATGCATCTGAAATATGTATTCAATTTATTTTGCATGTTTTGTAGTTTGTCTAAAAATTTCCAAACTAAATTTGTGTGAAGAGACTTGAAAGTAGTATTTTTTGTATTTTAAAATATGTGTAAGATTGTTTGAAATAAATATCGAGTACATGTAGGATGTCACAATGGTTTGAGTTTTTATTTTGGTCATTTTTTGGTTGGAACTGTTTTAATTTTGGTTATGGTTTGATATCGTTTTTCTTTGTGGGTGTCATTTTTAAACCACCAACAGGGATGGAATTTCAGTCGTTACATTTGTGGACACAGTGTTTCCAAAGTAAGTCGTAGTATTGAACGCAATACTGACAGGAGGCTGGTTTTCAGTCAGGCACCGCTCTAGACAGCTACAGCCGGCTCGTAGGGTCCTTTTCCACAGGGCTGAGGAGGATTAGCAGCCAACAGCCAACATGCCGACTGTCGGTGTCAAAAGGGATCTTCTCTTCCAAGCTTTGGGCAGAACATACAGTAAGTCATTCTTACTACATGTTCAATTATTGGACATACGGTCTGTTTCGGTAACGAGCGTCCGTTTGACGCTGGAAAATAAACCGAGAACTGTCTAAGCTCGTTAGCATGCCAGTTAGCAACGTAGCAGATGTTTATGAATGGAGCGGCTACCGAGTTAGCTTTGCCACTGCTGTCTTCTTAAATAAATACAGTCATGTATTTCATGGCAGTACTGACTAAATACTAGATATTAATTTAGTTTTACACTATTCTGCGCTGTTGTGGTTAGAATTGTTCATAGTGTCCAACTTGCTGACATGCTGACATCTCCGCGTTAGATTTCAACGTGATTGCATCATTTCCTGGCTCCTGTCATTTAAACTTAGATAGATTACTGATCAGAAACTGTAGTGGGTACTTGGTAGGTACAGTATATGACTTGTTTTAATTATGACTTTCTGCCTTTTTCTAGCCGATGAGGAGTTTGACGAGCTGTGTTTTGAGTTTGGGCTGGAGCTGGATGAGATTGTAAGTAAAGTGACTCCACAAGAGATGAAGCCAGTCTAATGATCCTATTGAGTGTCCTCTCATTAATTCCAGATAAGTGCTGATCAGTCACCTAAGTAAATAATGTAAAAAAAAGTATTACTGTACTACAACATATAAGCAGTGGCCCCTCTGCTCTGACCCCCATGCAGACCTCAGAGAAGGAGATAATCAGTCGTGAGCAAGGCGACTCCAAGGCGTCCGGAGCGTCTGACGTCATCCTGTACAAGATCGATGTGCCAGCCAACCGCTATGACCTGCTGTGTCTGGAGGGGCTGGTCCGGGGACTGCAGGTCTTCAAGAACAAGTGAGTTGTGTGTGTTGGCATGGGCAGACTATGTGATGGACACTAAACCCCTGGACATATTCAGGAAGAAACACCTTTTCAGTTTAAATGACTATGCATTAACAGCGTTAGTTAAAGCATTCTTGTGGGTGAGGGCGTGTGTTTTGTTCCTGGTTGTGTCAAAGAAGGTGTATAGACACAAGTTCATTCTCCATATTGGGTTTGGTGCATACTGACTGCATTTGTGTACTCAGGATGGAGGCCCCTCGCTACAGGCGTGTCAGCCCCACCAGCGGAGAGCCTCAGAGGCTGATCATCACTAAGGAGGTGGGTGGAAACATGGACTTGGGGATCAACTGGAAAATCTTACTGGAGATCAAATCGTTTACCGTAAACTGAAGCTAACCACAGGTGTCACTGTCTTGTCCATTGGTCAGAATGTGGCAATAGTCTTTGGATAACTGTGTGTCCTGTGTGTGCCTGTGCAGACGGCGGCGGTGCGACCCCACGCTGTGGCGGCGGTGTTGAGGAACATCACCTTCACCCAGGAGCGCTACGACAGCTTCATCGAGCTGCAGGAGAAGCTCCACCAGAACATCTGCAGGTGAGATCAGCCGCTGCCTTAACCTCACTCGCTTATTGTTGTTGACTGCATCATTGTGGCTGCAATGCTGGATGATGTCACCTTGACTGCTGTTTGTGTGTGTGTGATTGATGACTCACTGTTGTTTTAATATTGTTCCACCATTAACCGATGTATCTGCAGGAAGAGGTCCCTGGTGGCAATCGGGACCCATGACCTGGACACCATCTCAGGCCCTTTCACGTACACGGCCAAGCCTCCTGGAGACATCTGCTTCAAACCCCTCAACCAGACCAAAGAGTACACCGCCACCCAGCTCATGAGCCTCTACAAGGTGAGCAGCTGATTGGCTGGACAGCAGTCAGATGGGCAGTTATGTGCTGCTATAGCTTGTCCACACTTAACCCAATGCTGTGCTCCCGATCCCTACAGACTGACAGCCACTTGAGGCACTACCTTCACATTATTGAAGACAAGCCAGCGTACCCAGTCATCTACGACAGCAACGGCGTCGTCCTGTCCATGCCTCCCATCATCAACGGTGAGTGCTGTGGTTTTCATGTCTCCCTCTTCACCTCTGACCAAATGGATTCTGATTTGTAATTTTTAACAAACACTTATTTCTGTCTTCCAGGGGACCATTCAAAAATCTCCCTAAAGACAACGAACGTCTTCATTGAGTGCACGGCCACAGACGTAACCAAGGTACGGCTAAGAGGAGAACAGAGAAATGAGAATTGCCCGAATAACATGAAGCCTCCAGTCACTGTTATTGGTGAAAACTGACTTAAATCTGACCATGTTCCCTCCAGGCAAAGATCGTACTGGACATGATGGTGACCATGTTCAGCGAGTACTGTTCACAGCCTTTCACGTGAGTCCAATATCTGGCTTCTCATCTGTGTATTTATGTATCCAATTAGAAAGGCTGAATGGAAACAGCCAGTTGGTTTTCGATGATGAATAGCAATGGGAGTGCATTTGTTCAATCAATAAATAACAATGAAGGCTTGGTTCAGTCTCATTTCACAACAGTTCAAATGTGTTTTTGGACTTGACTAATGTTCTGTATGGACAGTAGTTTGTGCAGTAGAATCTTGGCAAGTGTATTTCTTTGTATTTGTCCTCAGACAGTATGAAATATGGCCAACATTAGCCGACTCTGAAGAACAATAACAACTTGCCCAATTCTTGAAAGCCTCTTTCCATTTTTCTTGTGGATGTGTTTTCTGTAGTAGCTCTGTTCTACGTTCAGGATGCTGATTTATTCTCTTCAGTCCAGCTGAAACGCGCCTGATTCACATTGTAATTTCAAAACTTCTCTTAATGGTTAGATGGAAGCACAGCTATTGTGAGGATAACATTTTCTATATTCTGTCTCATCTCCCCTCTTTATTTCTCCTTAAGGGTGGAGGAGGCTGAGGTGGTGTACCCAGACGGCAGGACCTGTGTATACCCGGTACTGCATACATTCCCACTACAACCAGCTTGTAGCAGGTCCTATGTAGTTTACTGTGAGATATATTCCTCCTAGGTTTGTCTAATTTATGTCATTTCCCTGTTTGTACTGACTGTAGGAGCTGGCTTACAGGAAGGAGAGGCTGTCCAGTGACTTCATCAACCGCAAAGTCGGCATCAGGTGAGCCATCTGAGCCGACTCAGTAACAACTGAAACATTATACGAAATGTATTTTACTATGGAGTGAGTGCTGTGTGGGCATCGGTCCACTTAATTATCTTTTATTAACTCAGGGAACAGCTGATGGAGCAACACCCTACTTCACACTCCCACAGTTCCACAGTTTCACACCTTCACACCTGGGGTTGTAAATGGGGGCAGTAATTAGGAACACTACCTTGGCACTCAAACTATACACTATGTATGTAGAAAAGAAAGAAAATACTCCATCTGAAGCACCTTAGTGGGCATTGACTGGGAATACAACGCACATCACACATTCTGTCACATTTCATATTTTTCTCATTTGTTACATAATGCATATACAGTATGTTCATATATTTAGAATTTTCCATTTATTTTCATACTGCATGGATTTCGTATTTTTGGTATATTTCCGTATTGTACATAGTTTTCATCCATTTTTTTCCCTGTGCATCTACTGTTATTTTGCGTGCCGTCATACATTCTATATTTCATAGATTTTCATTCCTTTTAGTCATCTATTTCATACTGTGTCGGTTGTGTTGTGTTTAATGACACCCCATTTTCATATTCTTTGCATATGTCTTCTGTTTTTCTTTGCTGTATTCTATTACTATTTGCTGCTGCAACAACCCAATTTCCTATATTTTGTTGTGCTAGACTTTCCTGTCTGAAGAGCACAAAGGCTCGAAACGTCACAAGATAGCCAGTATTTGGTAAATAAATGTATAAATGGGAGTAGTGCAGTGTGCGGACTACTTTATATTTTTCACATGCAAAGCCTTCCAAGCACGGGTAACTGTCAACATCCATCTCTTTATAGCTATAAAACTAAAGCAGTGTAAACCGCAGAGTAAACCGCTCCAAACATGCTTGGTGTGAACGCGCCCTAAGAAACATTCTGGATCCAACCTGTTGATGACCGGCCGTCTCCTCGCTCCTCCCTCCCCAGCGAGTCGACGGAGCGCATCGCCCAGCTGCTGACCAGGATGTGCCTGCTGTCCCAGCCCACGGGCGCCGGCGACGAGATCGAGGTGGAGATCCCTCCCACGCGCTCGGACGTCATCCACGCCTGCGACATCATGGAGGACGCCGCCATGGCCTACGGCTTCAACAACATCACCCGCACCACGCCACGCACCTACACCGTAGCCAATCAGGTACCTGGATTTCCCTCTGCGTGTGTGTGATTGATTGTGCACGTACCCAAATACCAATGTGACTCATCTAAAACATGGTGTGTGTTCTTATGTATTTGCTTTATATGTTCATAGTTCCCCCTGAATAAGCTGACAGAGCTGTTGAGACAAGACCTGGCCGCCGCTGGATTCACAGAGGCCCTCAACTTCGCCCTGGTGAGAAAAGAGACACAGACACGCACGCAAACACTCTTTTCCTCTCTGAAGTGCTGATAGTCATTTGTCCCCTCTCTCTTCCCCTAGTGTTCTCAAGAGGACATCGCAGACAGGCTCGGGAAGAAGCTCTCCGAAACCAGGGCCGTCCACATCTCCAACCCCAAGACCGCCGAGTTCCAGGTAACGTAGAGTATACAGCGAATAGATGTAGACCCTGGAGCACGGATTGAAACTAGAAAATAGCTGTTTAGTGGCTCCAAAAGCCATAAAATGTCCATCACATTTCTCCAAACAGCTTGTAAGTAGGAGATAATGAGGTAAATATTGGACGTTTGGACCCACAGTGCAGTCATTTGGCTACAAAACACAGATTATACTGCACAAGCTGTTTGGAGACATTTGAAAAAAAGATGGCAGTTAACAATAGTTTGAGAGAAGGCTGAGATTGGACTATGGCGCTGTAGGTTTGGTTTTCGTACAAACTTCAATAGAGTTTTTCGATTGACATGGGGTTCAGTTAATGCCTGAATTTTCATTTTGGGGTGAACTATTCCTGTACATCAGCTCACTTTGCTCAGAAAGGTTATTTTCTGGATTTGGAATGAGAGTACAAATAATATCCAAGGGTTTACAAATCATTCTCAAAACCATGTAGCAGAGCTTTAAAGGAACTTTCAAGGCTTTTTTGGCCCAGTCGGATTGGATCAATTTGCAGTTGTGCACTGAGAAGACTAATACCGGTTTCACCTCTGTGTGTTTTGCATTCATGTCGATTGCTGCGTGGGTCATGCTTTACGACGCTGTGTGTGTTTAGTGGACACTACGAGCTAGTTGCTTCAATAGTTTCCTTGAGATAAGTGTCATTATCTTGATAGTAGTAGAGTGATCTGCTTTATTCTGCCTTGTTTTAAGATGTTGACACTTTGAAGAACTTAACAAAAACTGCAGATGAAGTTTTAAGAAAAAGGAGAAAAAGCCTAAATGACTTGCAGCAATGTTTTTCATTTTGAAAGACCTCTTATACTTTAAATGGCAAGCACAGAAAACAAGTCCTGGGGCTCCCATTTAATCATAACTAGGTAGGTAGGGCTGTGTCCATAAGAGGGCGCTCTCTGCCTCTCTGACTGACTGTCATGTTTCCAACGTCACTGCTGTTTTCCTCCACCAGGTGGCACGCACCACCCTGCTGCCTGGCCTGCTGAAAACAGTAGCAGCCAACAGGAAGATGCCCCTTCCCCTGAAACTGTTTGAGATATCTGACGTGGTGCTGAAGGATGAGACCAAAGGTGTGTGTGTGTGTGTGTGTGCATTATAAAGTGACAGCCCGTTTGACTTGCTTATCACATACAGTGGCCAACTCACCCTTTAAATTGAGGTTTGATAAGGGTTTTTGAAGCCCAATTCCCGTATCAATATTTGTGCACTGAAGCTGCCAATAGCTGATATTTTATGCCACAATTCAGTATCAACAATTTTTCTGCCCAAAACAAATTAAGTATTCAGTGTTTTTATTCTCACCAGGGAAGAAAACCCTTTGAAACAGCATTTAGACCATGGGATACTAAAACACTCCAGGTTGAAATCCAGGATAATACTACCACTAATAATAAATAATATTCATGCATTCTTGTGTGCAATCGATAAAAAAGTCACATTAGAATCAGTTCAGATTAATGGCTTCCAATAGACAACCAGTGTAGTATTGATCAACTCAACAATAAATATGTAATCAATCAAACTGAATCATATCCATCATATCAAAGGTGGACCACACTGACTGGCTGATATCGACCCAATATACTCTATATATCAGCAAGCCAATACATCTCTATAACCATATTCCCAATTTCTCAATCCCCCCCGGTCCAGACGTAGGAGCGAGGAACAGTCGGCGTCTCTGTGCCGTCTACTACAACAAGAGCCCGGGCTTCGAGGTGATCCACGGCCTGCTGGACCGAGCCATGCAGCTGCTGGAGGTGAAGCCGGCCCGGGGAGAGGGCTACCACATCCAGGCTGCAGACGGTGAGACGCCTGGGGGGAGGAGGGATGGGAACCAGCACCCGGGGATATGGGAATGTAGTACTTAAAGTGCTGTGTTGGTAAATTCCTCCTAAGGCTGGATTTATACAGGAAAAAGGAAATCCCAGAGCCCCTCTGTGATTCAAATCATGTTTATTTCCTCGCTACGCTGGTGAGGAACAAGACACGAATGTGGGTCGCGTGAGGTTAAAAGGCAGATTTCGTTGTGATTATGTAAATCCAGCCTATGATTAGGAGTGACTACGCAGCGTTGGACTTGTTACAACAGGTTTCCACTGGTCATGGAAGTTGTGGATATCATGGAGCTTTGAGAGGCGTATTCCAGACAGGAAAGTCAGGGAATTTGATGAATTCTCTGGGGAAGTCAGGGTGTATCAGGGAATTTTACAATTGGGTCACTTGACAGGAACATACCAGAATGTGTTTTACAGCTTGGTTCACAAAGTCATTGCAGTCGATGGGTTTTCAGTCCATCTGTAGTGGAAACCAGACTGTTCACCCCTTTAGAAAAATAACATGAACAAACCAGGAAGGAGGAACATTTTTAAGGTCATGGAAGCGCTCCAGGTTAGTCATGGAAAGTCATGGAATTTTACCTCAGGCCATGGTGTGAACCCTGCTCGTCACACTACTCCATATATTAGTTTTCTGTTGCACCAAAGTTGTTGATTGTATCTTCTTACCTTCAAAAATCGGGATAAGTTGGTTCCCCTCTTCTGTGAATGACTGGGGAAACCAAACAGCGTCGATGTCCAATGTTCTTGTCATCCTTTCGCTGGATATAATTGTGAATGCTTCCACCCAGAGAGTCAACTTTTCTACCATTTGTCATCTAGTTTAATGAGAGAGGACGAGGGGCTGTGAGCCAGAGCTCATTCCAGACCACTTTGCCGTGTTGCGCGTCTCTACTCTAATGATGAAATATATCTGAGTAAGAGTGCCAATTTTCAAAAAGTTCTCTCTCTCAAGACATCATGAATGAGATGGCTAGGTCAGCGTTCTTGCATCAGCACTCCAAACCTCAAAAGCTTTTGAAGAGTCTTTTTTTTTTCTCTCTGAACGGCTGCTTTTCACACTAATAGAGTACATTGATCCTGTAAACTGTATCATAAATGACTACTATATAGGAAAATGACATTAACCAGTTTTGACATGTGACAGGCACAGTTGGCTGTATGATTGTTAGGTTTCATATTTCTTATGAGCCCTTATGATCCAATGCTTTGAGATCAGAAGTCAGGCTTGAGGGACAGAAGTACCACACAAGCAAATTTTGGCTCTCATTTTCCTAAAGTAGCTCTCATAAATCATTTGGGTTTTGGATTCCTTGCTCCATCCTTCCTCTCTCCATCCTTTCTTTCTCTCGCTCTCTCTCTCCTTCTTTTTACTCCATCCTGCCCCCCCCACCCTTTCCCTTCTCCCCTTGGCTCGCTCGCTCCAAGGTCACACCACAGGATAGCTACATGGCTCTGCTGGCCCGTTCAGACAGCAGGCAAATCAATGGGCTCAAGTATCACTGAGGGAGATGAAGCGAGGCAGACAGGGGAAAGGAATAAGACGGAGGGAGATGGAGAAGAGGGGCAAATAGAGAGAGAGAGAGAATGCAAAAAGAGAGGGATGACAGGAGAGTGGTCGGAGGCGTGGGCGAGGAGGGGTGCGGGAGCGTGTGATGTCTGCAGTGTGGGAGAGCGCACGGGAGTCACGTCACCCGCTGCAGTGCCGTGCAGCGAGACAGACTGGCACATACAACACCCACCCACGGGTGCTCGCACTGCCCATCTGACACACACACACACACACACACACACGCACAAGCACACACACAGGGAACTAAAATGCTTTCGCTCTCACAGTGCGCACTGATGCACAAGTGTGCTGGACTCACACACACTCTGTCTCTCTCCTATGCTATTTTTTTTTTCCACTCTTCATGCACCATTAGTCTAATCCCCCCCCCCCCCCCCCCCCACACACACACACACACACACACACACACACACACACACACACACATATGTCAGCGTGTCCTTAACCCCATTACAAGGTCATGACCCCATCTAAGAGCTCACCTGACACACACACTCACCCACCTCTGTCCATCAGCAGGGTGCGATGGCACTATTAACCCCCTCCCACACACACACACACACACACACACACACCGCTACTAGCCAAGCCAAAGTCCACCACCACTCCCAGCTAGACTGAGAGCGATTGGCTAAGATGCCCGCAGTGGGAATACATGTCAGCTGGGTTTCCTCCACTCAAAGGGGAAAGGGGGGTGGGGGGGAGGAATATGCAGTCAGGGGATCAGAAGTGGAGGAAGAAACCACTTAAGAAGCAGATGCCCACGTTTCACTTAACAACTGTGTCCAATGCAGGGTCCTGGCCCATACACCCATCATGAGGGGAGACACTCTGCTCGTCCTGACTCCTCTCTGTTCAGTTAGTGACCTTGAGACCTTGAGGGTTCGGCCTACGTGGAGTTCTGAGAGCCAGTACAGATGTTATGGATGTGGACCTGCCGATATTCAAATATGGTTAAATCTGATCATTTATAGGTCAAATATTTCCAAAAATGACAAAGATTCAGTGTTTACCCCAGAATTGCGTTCTTGTCAGGGTGTAAAAAGCCTCTGAAACAGCATTTAGACCATCATGGGGAAACTAAAACTCTCCATTGAAAGCCGGGGTAATGAAATTATTCTTGATGGGCTGGCTGCTCATTAAGGCAGGGTGAGGCAGGCTTTTACAGACTTGACACCCCTGAAGCTGTTGAGTCATTGTGTGATTTCTCTTAGCAGACATTTAATAATAAAACATTGGCTAGCTGTGCTCAAGGAGGAACGTCCATCATATCGGAGGTAGACGACACTGACTGGCTGATTTCCAGGTCTTAATAAAAGGCCGGTGTCAGCCGGTTATACTGGCAAACTGATACATCGGTCTAACTCCACTTCTTGCTGAGAGCTTCGCTGAAAGTTAGAGCAGAGTGGGCGGAAGTGGCTTGGCTCAAGTGTAGGATTTTCATTGACTGATTGGTTATTTAAGATGTACCAGAGCTATTTATATGGTTGCCATGGCACCCTGCTCGGGGTACAAGTACATGACGTGTGCGTCCACGCAAACACACTCCACCGTTTTAATACGCTTAACAGACGCAGCGCAGGCAAATGAAGCAAATGGTAAAAAGTCCCTACTGTAGTTGCCTGAGCGCGCACACACACACGCACACACACACACACACGTTCCCAAGCACAGCCCATGTATTTTGTAAGCCTTCATCCATAGTGATGAGTGAACATCTAAGCAGTGGGCTCTGGAACCCATTAGCCAGGCAGCGTGGGAAGGAGCAGTGCACCATGGGAAGATGCCATGTCTGTGTGTGGAGCTGTCGCCATAGCAACCCTGTATCTCGTTAAAGTCTCTGACCAGTTTGTGTGTCTGTCTGCATGTTTGTGAGCAAAGTGAGCAAATGCCTCTCAGATTGACAAGGGTGTTTTCATCTCACTGGCTATTGAGGCTTTTTATTCAAATCTGGACTGTGAAGAATTTGTCTCAACGACCTCCTTGACACCTGGCATTGACATGCATACAGTGTGACTGGATCAGTTGTGCTACTCTGTTGCTTAATACATTGATGTTTCAACCTATAGCCAGTTCTTGAAAGCTTTTACATTTGCTGCTCAAAAATGGATTGTCATTATAGTCACAGATGGGAACAATTGAGATGAGGTGTTTACTGTCAGTGTTAAATGAGGTAAATATTACGAAAGGAAGTGGCAAGGGAAAGAGAAATCTGTTTTCAGTGTGCATTCCAGACATGTATTTTAATGCCAGGTGTAAATGTAATCCAGCTAAATCATATCTGGACACAATCTGGATACGAAATTCATGTCAGCGCCAGATGGAATGGAGGCCTAATCCATTTGGTACAGTGTCTCTGTACCAAAACCACAGAGCACATTTTTTTTCCCTAATATTTTTCCCTTTTTTCCTTTTCTCTCAGATTCCACCTTTTTCCCCGGCCGCTGCGCAGAGATCTTTGTGCGCGGGAAGAGCGTAGGACGCCTCGGGGTCCTCCACCCGGACGTCATCAACCGCTTCGAGCTGACCATGCCCTGCTCCGCCGTGGAGATCGACATCGAACCCTTCCTGTGATTTCACATTCCTAAACCCCTACGCATAAAACGCACAGCAGTCTCAGCCCAGATCAGTGCAGTACAGGAATAATTGAGAAAATATGATATGGGGCTTGAAATTCATGTTTAAAAGACTCTTTTTCTAGATCACAAATTGACATTTGAGAGGGTATTTGGCTTGTGTGGTTGAATTTTGCCCCAGATTATCTGTTCAGCATGGGAAAAGTGATGAACCGCCTGGTGCAGCATCATGTGGAGCGCCAGTGTTTTATATCAGTGATGTGGCTGTTTTTCCAAAAGTCAGAAGAATTAAAATGAACAAGAATCCATTGTGCCTTGAGTTTGTGGTGTGATTGGTGTGCATGTGTGTGTGGGCATGTGCATGCATGTCTGTTCTTAATTTGGGTTATTTGTGCCTGGGGGTTAGCGCATGGTAATTAAGCTCGGTGACTCATTACCTGTTGCTTTGTTGCCTTGGTTCTTCCAGTGGCCACACTGCTGAAACCCTGCTCACACACGACGTCCCCATGCAGGAGGTCATCAAGCACAAGTTCCCCACGCAAGACCGATCCCTGCGGGCCCCGCTCTCCCCGCCCGCCTCCACTAAAACGGTCTTCGGTGACATGAGCACACCGGCCGGCCTGAAAGCCCTCAACGATTTCTTGGTGGATAAAAGCTACATCGAGGGCTTCGCGGCGTCCCGGGCCGACGCGGCTATGTTCGACGCCATCCCCTCCGCCCCCTCGCCAGCCCTCTGCCACGCCCTGCGCTGGTACAACCACATCAAGACCTTCCACAGGGAGAGGGCCGGCCTCCCGTTATGCAAGAGCCAGTACGTCCACGCGACTAGTCCCCCCGCTTCACCCAAAGACGACGACGACGACGACGACGACGACGACGACGACATCGACCTGTTCGCCTCGGATGACGAGGAAGAGAGCGGCGAGGCAGCCAGGATCAAGGAGCAGCGCCTCGCCGAGTACGCGGCCAAGAAGTCCAAGAAGCCGGCCCTCATCGCCAAGTCCTCCATCCTGCTCGACGTCAAGCCTTGGGACGACGAGACGGACATGGCCAAGCTGGAGGAGTGCGTCCGCAGCGTCAGCATGGACGGGCTGCTGTGGGGGCAGTCCAAGCTGGTCCCAGTGGGCTACGGCATCAAGAAGCTGCAGATAGGATGCGTGGTGGAGGACGACAAAGTGGGCACGGATCAGCTGGAGGACGCCATCACCGCCTTCGACGAGTATGTTCAGTCAATGGACGTGGCCGCCTTCAATAAGATCTGAGTCACACGTAGGCCTACACACTTGCTGCAGTAAAGTTCCCTAAAAATGACATCTGTTGATTTCTGGTCTTGTTTTACGAGTCAGGCGAAACGTACCGGACTGTGACTGATCGGAAAATTACACTACTACTTCCCTGTCCATGTAATACGATAGCCAAATCTCAGGTCATTTGTTTGAAGAGGAAAATTTCCACTGTTTGGTCAAATCATTCTTTCCTACGTCCATCAAATAAAGCCATCCTAACTTTTGAGAGAGTACCTTGCATCTTTTTTGCATGTGTTTTACATGTTTAATATCAAGTTAAAAGTACATATAGACTTCCACAAGTCCACTGTATCTGTTGAGACGGCAACATTCAAGCAGTGCTGTCTGTCGCCTCAAAGTGAAATTCTTCCTGCCAATAGCCTTCTATATGACCGCGAGCCAAGCAGATAGCAAG
The DNA here is from genome assembly GCF_046629955.1 of Centroberyx affinis. Lineage (NCBI taxonomy): Eukaryota > Metazoa > Chordata > Actinopteri > Beryciformes > Berycidae > Centroberyx > Centroberyx affinis. The sequence goes on from NW_027281817.1 coordinate 84,983, forward strand.
ACGACTTGCAATGAAGTCTGACAGGTGCCCCGGCATTCCTTCAAACTCTACTGTAGCAAAGGGAAGTTAACTCTTACATTCCTGCAGTGCTGTCCCTGAGTATAAACAGAACAATATGGGATAGCAGAGGGCCTGCTCTGACCCACCAAGTGATATGCATTACAGGGCAAAGACACAGTTGCAAAGTTTCAGTTGAACTGGTTTTGATCTGGTTTTCCTGACTGGTATGAGCTTGTCTGGCTCAAGGTGGGGTTCTCCCTCGTGAGGAAATGGCAGTGAACTTTGACATAGAAAATGTGTTGGCTCTATGAAAAGAAAAAAAAAGTTGCTATGGTTTAGACCAGTGGTTCTGAACGTTTGGTCCAGGGACCACCAGGGGTCCATGAGGGGGTGCCAGGGGGTCCTCAGCAAATTGATTACCATTATTTCATTCAACACAATTAGAATGTAGAAGAATGACTGTTTTGGTCATAGTTTCACTGTTATCTCTCTGCCTACAATACAGATAGTCAAGGAAATCTGGACAAAATCATATCTAACAATAAAAATATTCTCAGCTTTGGGTCCGCAAGAAAAAATATAATCAAATGTGGGTCCGTGGCCCTAATGTGGACTAAATTAGGGGTCCTTGATATTAAAAAGGTTGAGAATCACTGGTTTAGACCTCCACAAAATACAAACATTGGTCAAATCAAGAATTAATTAATTGTTTTAATAAACTGAACAAAAATGTCAACATTTGTTATGTGAGCAAACTATTTTATTTGCTTTCAGCTCACAGTTACAGGTCTGTCACAAGTACACACGTGAATCATTCCCAACTGAAACGGCTCACTTATATGAAAAAGTTTTATTTTTGATTTATATGGAGATAAATATGAGGTACATTTTGGCATTGTACATTTTAAGGAGCCAACAAGATCCTTATGTACCACAGTCATATCAGTATTACACCATTGGATCATAGCCCCAGTAGAATGAAGACTCTATTGACCAATATAGAATTGACGAGGCCAACACATGTATATGTGACAAACTTGTACGGTACTTCAATCTCTCTCCTCCTTCTGGCATTTCTGTCACTTTGTGGCACTCCGTACCAAAAATACAACGCCTGCAGACTCACCGTCTTCACTATTTGTCGAGTTCCCACTAATGCCACAGCGCCCACCAAGCAGCGGGCGGTGCCTATCGCCAGGGCATTTGCCGTCAGTGTGGGTAGGGGTACGGGTAAAACCCCTCGAGGCTCAAAAGTCTGCCCGAGCTGCTCGTTCACCCAGTATCCCACGGAGGACCCGGCTCCCGCTCCTAGGATGGTGGTCGTGTCCCCCCGTGTGGTGCTGTAATGGCCCAGCTCGGGGTATGTGTAGCTGAGGAGGAGGGGCAGTACCAGCGCCACGGCGGGGGAGATGGGGCTGGTGAGCTGGAAGCGGTCGAAGGTTTCCCAGTATGGGTAGGTGAGGAGCATCAGGATGGCTGAGAACAGAGCGCCACAGATCACATCCTAAAGGCAGAAGAGAGGAGACAATGGCAAGAATGAACTAGTAATGTGGTATTACTGGTACAGTAATGCATACATTAACTCCTGAATACATTACTATTTGTATATTCAGAAAATGTGTCTCCTACAAAGAGCCAGTAATGAGTTGTCACTTCTTTTTCTTTAAAACTTGCAGCCAACACTATTGGCTAAATTCATACTCATAAAGTACTATTCAGTGGTGAGGTTACCACTGATAAATGTGTAATTAAGGATTACTGAGCCTGTAATAACTCTTAATGCGACTAAACACGATGTCATCAATAAAATGCATTATTTTAAATGAAAGACTCTACATAAAGAGCATGTTGAATTAGACTACTGGACTCCTGGTCCAGAGCCTCAGCCAGACAGTCTAACCAGACGCAGATATGAATTATGAATCCTGCATTGGGTTTGAATGTTGCATACTGTAGCGTGTGTGTGTGTGTGTGTGTGTGTAGAGACTAGCTCACCAGAACTGAGTGCATGCCAGTGTACAGACGGCTCAGACACACCAGAGAGGACAGCACTACTGCAATCAGCAGACCCACCTCAAACTGGAACTGAGACACACACACACACACACACACACACACTTATCATGAACAATCACCGAAACTAATATTCAGAAACCATTTGACCAGACAAAACAGCACTCCTTGATAAAGTGATAAAAGATCAAATCTGTGAAAGTAGTTGTGTGCAATGTGTCATGGCACCATCCTAAAATTCCTAACATTCCTCCAAGCAGACACAAAAACAGTTGTCATCCTCCACTTCTTTTACCTTCCTTTCCCCCCCTCAGCTTATCCTCCTCTTTTTCTTGTTAGTTTGTAATCAAATCGTCCATTCGTCAATCCTCTTAACGAAGACGTATAAATCTTCCCTCTGCCAGCCGTCCATTCTACCAGGTTGACGTAGGGCCTATCATCAAGTCACTACTCCTTTATTCCTCTACTGTCCACTCCGTCTTCTCTTCCCTCCCCTCCCTCCCTCCCTGCTTTACCTATGGCGGCAGGTTTTTGTTTCCCCCCCTCCATTTCAATAACAGTGAGAAGAGAGGCCTTGTGTATTCATTCACCTCCTCCACCCTCCCCCTCCCTCCTCTTCTCGCTCCTTTTCCTGTGTCTTTTCCTGTCTTTTGCAGCTGGAAGCCTATTCACTGGCAGTTCATGAAGAGGTTTTTTTTTGAATGGGCACAAAGGATGCCAGGGACAGGAGGGGGTCACTCTGTGATTGACTGTCGTGACCTCCGACCTGCTCCGGGAACCAGGAAAGTCGCCCCGGGGCCTCGTGGCTATTCAGGACCTCTGCAACAGCCCACTACTCATCTATAGCTATGCGTGCCCTTTCAAGGGAATCCTTGAGGAATTTATGCCGCAGTTAAGTGCTCTACTGTATGTGGGTCTCTCGAGTTGAGTTGATTTCTCTGACCTTGAGAGCAGTATTGCGAGAAAATGTGATGGCAGAGTAGCCAAAAGGATGTGACTGCAAAGCAAAATCAGCCTGAGAGCTGTATGGACTGTAAACTACCGAGTGAAAGATACAGCGCTTTCTAAATTGACCTATAAGCCACTCGGCACGTCAAGTGACTGAACACAGAGCTTGACTGAGCCACTGACTGAGACTTTTATTGATTCGGCGGCTGAGTGAGAGAGATAAAATGGAGAGAAAAATTGAGGGAAGGAGGGAGGTGGAGATGTAGATTGACAGTCATTGACTCAGTTGAGTCCATCAGAAGACCAAACAGCAGCTGGGTGGGTGTGGCTGATGGTGACTGATGGTGACTGCCGGCTCCGCCCCTCCCTGCCCATTGTCCAACAGCTCAGTCAGGACTGGGTGATGGACAGGAGGGCCACACCCCTCATCCCACGCAGCTATACCAGTAAACAAACTCCCTCCACAGGCTCCCAGTGCCACAGTACCTCCAATTCTTTGCAAGTTCATCACTGCAACACTTAAACTCTTTTATTGGAGGGTAGCTGTTCATTTTGTTGTTTTGCTTAGTCCTTCCCAGTTTAACTTTGACTATTGCCTCACTCTAAAGGAACAGTGTCCATTGGCATTACTTCTGAGACACCAAACCAGCGTTACAACTATGGCTCAACGTCTACTTAGCCGCAGAAACAAAAGCCTCTGCCTCATAGCCCTCATAGGAAGGCAGGCAGGAGTACATAATTTACCAATTACTTTCAATTTCAACTTAAAAAATAAGTTGATGCCAGTAAAGTTTACTTTCTCTGGATGGAAGTATACCCACTAGTTTGATTTCATCAAGCAAAAGGATGACAAGAACATTGAACATCGATGCCATTTTGTTCCCCTGATCATTCAGCAACGTGTGCGGTGCCAGTGGAGACGCCAGCGGTGACACCCACCTGTATCCTGGAGGTGGCGCTGAGCAGGAGGGTGAAGGAGATGCCGGTGGCGGCCATGGCGTGGGTGGAGGGCAGGCCGTATTCGGCGTCGACGCGCGTCTCCAGCTTGACCACCGGGGGCGATAGAGGGCGAGGCAGCTTCAGCACATCCTTCATCACCTGGCCGACATACATCACCAACTGAGGGAGAGGAGAGGAGAGGAGAGGGGAGGAGAGGAGAGGAGAGGAGAGATCTGAATGTTAGAAGTAGAGTTAGACCAAATATCTGTTTGCTGATATATCGGGCTGATCAGATTCCACACAATTATGCATGGATATGTATTATTGTTATTATTAGTTTCAAGGGAGAGTTCTAGTGTCTCGTGGTCTAAATGCTGAAGCTTTTCCACCCTGCCAAGAATACAATTCTGGGGAAACACAAACTGAATACTTCAAAATAAAAGATACTGAATACTGGCCATTTTTAAGATTTTTTTTGTGGTGTTGTATAGAAACATTCTGGTCACTTTTCGGTGCTACATTGAACCCTTTTATGTTGGATCTTTATATAGTACTAAAAATTTAAATAGAAGATCCTGTTTCAAATACCAAGTGGGGTACAGGTACAGCTTTTTTGTGCCATCTAGTACGTTGTTTTAAAGGTAAATATTCTGATCTGAAATATATTCTATATTCTGAAGTAAAAATAGACATTCTCAGTTAAGAAACTATCCTAGTTTGATATTGTTTTCTTTTCTCGCAGTATTGTAGGCTTAACATATCAAAATCAGCACCATAACATCACTACAACTGAATAACAAAAGGACAACAGAAGAGCATTGCTAACATTTGATTCTCCATTCTGCTGGCCACAAAAGCAGAAAATGGAGATGGAGGAAGATGATATAAAGGAATGAGCAGAGGAAGTGGAGTCCTGATTAGCCTATGCTGTAATAACACTAACCACACACTTTCATAAATAAGTAATCACAATCTCCACAAAAAGAAGAAAAAAAACCTGCGCGGGAGTGGAGACCCGCCCTGATAAAAACTGCAGATACTGCAGTCGTACAGTAACAAAATCTATTGTAGGAAACTAGGAATCGAATTAGGCATGGTTTGCTGACACAGCGTCTTCAGCTGGTGGGGAGACAGAGGGCTTACGCTCTTGACACAATGACACACTCAGTGCAAGGTGTGTGTGTGTGTGTGTGTGTGTATGGGGAGAGTGTATGGGTGTGTGTCCTGCCAAATGTGCTGCCTATTCTCTTTCATGAGATCCCCAGTGGCACTCAGAGGGGCAGGCTGCTCCAGCTAGAGGTTTATTTAAGGCTCTGCCTTGTATATTTAATGAATGGCTGTCTTAGCAAGGAGCAGAGCGGGAGAGCAGAGGGGGAGAGAGAGACTAATGTGTGTGTTTAAGCGAGAGAATAGAGAGGTTGTTATTACCATTTCTACTGACACTGTAATTAGAAAATGCTTGTTACCATGGCAAATGAGATATAAAAGTAGGTCTACTGACCCGGTGTTCACGCAGCAACTTAAACCAGTTGAGACAGAGAGAGAGACACAGAGAGAGAGAGAAACAGAGAGAGAGTACAATTTAAACCAGTAGAGAGAGAGAGAGAGAGAGAGAGAGAGAGAGAGAGAGAATAATTTAAACCAGTAGAGAGAGAGAGACAGACAGAGAGACAGACAGACAGCAACCTAAACCGCATTAGAGAGATAACAACCTAAACCAGTAAGCAGAGAGAGAAAGAAAGACAGAGAGAACATTTTAAACCAGTATAGAGAGAGATAGAGAGAGACAGACAGACAGCAACCTAAACCAGTAGAGAGAGAGAAGGAAAGAGATAGACAGATAGATAGATAGATAGATAGATAGATAGATAGATAGAGAGAGAGAGAGAGAGAGAGAGAGAGAGAGAGAGAGAGAGAGAGAGAGAGAGAGAGAGAGAGAGGAGAGAGAGAGAGATAACGAGCTAGCTCAGTACAGTAGATAGACAGTAGATAGAAAGACAGAGAGAGGAGGGCGGAAGGGACAAAGGCAGAATATCTCTCATTACTACAATAAGTGACTTGTTCTTTCCACAAATGTCCATCTGTCCTTGCCTCTAGTCATGGCTGAATGATAAATTCACTATTCTAACATTTGCATGTACCCACACTGTACCCACACACACAATACTTGGTACCATGTACTGCACCGTACACAGAGGAGAGACAGTGGCACAACCATTTAGCACTTGTGAGTCCGTCCATTCACTATGACAGTGTATTCATACAAGAAATACTGTGTTTACATCATCTAGATTCACTTCTTTGCCAACACACTGTTGCGGCTGCCCACTACTTCCAAGTGCTTGCATAATATGATACCCCCGCCCCGTCCCCTCCATAACCAAAAACACCAGGTCCAACTGTTCCCAGTAAAGCCATCACCCCAGCCTCTCATTGCCGTCTTTGTATGGGTCACATCAAAGGACTGACCCAGGGACAGCCTGGTCACATGAGGAGAAGAGTTAAAGATAGGTCAGATCACACACACACACACACACACACACACAGATAGCCACGCTAGATTGTGTATGTGTGTGTGTGTGTGTGTGTGTGTTTTCTCGTGAATAAGCGTATTGATCGAGCCCAGTGTGGCTTTGGACTTTGATCTGTCAACATGCGGGTAGGAGTGAGTGAGTGTGTGGGATTGGACTGTGTATGTGTGTGTGTAGGGAAGAGGGGCTATTCCACAAGTCAGTGTTTGTATGAAGAACACACACAGATGTTTGTTTTATTCCAGAGTGATATGATCAGTAGCTGGTTTGGCCACGAGTTTATAGTTTTACAGTGCATGACAGCTCAGGTAGGATAACCAGGGTTGGAGAGGCTACTTTCAAAGTTTTACAAGCCACCAGTTACTACACTTTGGAAGAAGTTGAACTATGGTAAAGCTATACTTAGGAGACATATAGTTTTGTTAAAATCAAAGAGTAAAAGGTTGAATCAAGACATAAGAGGCAGTGATTTAAAAAGAAATTAAACAAATAAAAAGGATGTAAAAATGCTATTCCTTTTTTTGGCAGTTTCAGAAGTTAACTATGCCTCCAAAATTCCCACTCACAGCAAATAATAGAGTTTGGTCTAGTTGTACTGGGAGTCATACTGCTGCCCCTTCCCTTGAACTAAGAAGTGTTTGCTGCAAATATATAACATTTACCTCCATAATATCACTGTGGAGTGGGACTGCGGAGCCAGTGTGCCATATCCCCACAGCATGGCTCCTGCAATTTACTGAGAAGGCTTTAATGGGCCAGCAGTCGTCCTTCTGGGTCCAGTTTGAAGTTGCACTTAGCCTTTGCTGACCTGCTCATGGACTTGCAATCCTCTGGTGTTCTTTTTAAGATACATTTGTGTTGTTTTATTTTATGTTGTAATATTACTGTTCCATAGCCTTGTACAGTCTCTGTTCTGCTGAGCAGGCCACAATGGCACCAGTAATACAAGTCTTCCCTTGATTATAGCTGATAATTTGTTAATGATTTTCTGTTCCTTTGTTTTCAAGCTGCAATGAGCACACTATCTTTCTACACATTCTTCAGTAATCTCTATCTTAGTGTATGCCCTATCTGCCATTATGCAAAGTACAACTTTTTGATATTGCTGACAGCTCATTCAATTTATGATTTGCATAATAAGCAACATTAATACCGTATAACACATTAATGTAATTCATGACCATATGGTTAATGACAGTCATTGTTTTCTAAGTCAACCAAAGTCACCCTGTAAGTATGCCAACAGAGGGTAGTCGAGGACACTAGTGTGCATATGCACGCGCAAATTTGTGTGTGTGTGTGTGAGTGTGTATACATACAAACAGATGCTTAGATTGTGTGTTTATGTGCATTTATGTGTGCCTACAATGTGTATGTTCATGGTCTTATTCTGCATGTTTACACTTCAATTGTCGGCATGAGTTTGGCTATTTTGTGTTTGTGTGCATGCGTGTGAGTGTGTGTGTATGTGTATGTGTGTGTGCGTGCAGTCTGTGAACCTTAGATAACTCCACCAGCACAATGGCAGGGTGCTGTTAGATGTCCGGTGTGACGCGCCCCGAGGGCTGACAGACCAAATGGTGGGTCCAGAGAGAGAAAGCTCGGAGCAGTGATGAGGCCAATAAAACACTGCTGGTAGACTAGGGGGAGGAGAACACAGAGGAAAACTGGTAATGTCTAACTAGAGGGAGGGGAATGAGTGCGTTTTGTTGGCAAGAGTGTGTGTGTGTGTGTATGCGTGCGTGTGTGTGTGTGTTTATGTGTGGTTGAAAGGAGCAGTGTTTGAGTTCACAAGGGTCTGGTGCAGTCAGGACTCCAGAAGAATGGCATCTCCTCCCCTGGGGGCCCAAACAAGGGGTTCAGACACAGGGCACCCACCATGCGCTCGGGGCGAGGACACAAAGGGCACACAAACACACTGCCCATCACACACTCTGTGGGAATGAGAGTGTATGGCTGTCTGTGTGTCTGTGTGCGTGTCTCTTGACACGTCAAACGCACTCCTTCTGGGAATGTATTTGACATGTTTTTCGGGGTGTCATCATAATACACTGCATTTTGTTCGAATAAACATCTTAGGGAGAGATTCTGTCTTTTTCCATTGATGTGTCCTCATGTGTGGCCTCTGGCCCTGTCAGGGGCCCCGGCCTGCCTGGCCCTACTGGCCCCAGGCCTGGGGACATGGACATGGTGGTGTCAGAGACAGGTCACCCAGGGGACGGAGGGGAGAGGGGAGAAGGATGAAAGGAGGTTGAAAGGTGAAGAGAGGGAGAAGGAACGGGCAGAGAGAAGAGAGGTGGCATTGTGAAACAGATGGACATGAGACTGACGGCCAGCGTGCGAGCTCACTGAGGTGGTCAGACTGGCAGGCCGACAGATAGGCATGCAGATACTCAAGCCTCTCCCTCCGACACGCCTGGACACACACATACACACGCACTGCCTGTGACTTACGGTCCAGATGTTGACGAGGCGGCGGCAGAGGAAGGGGTCCAGGTTCCAGTGGATGCAGGGCAAACAGGTGATGTAGAAGAATTCATGCCCCAGACCTGCTGAGAGCAGGAACAGGAAGTAGAGCGGCCAGTTCCTCACCTCGTACTGAGGCCTGCCACGGCCCTGCAAGGGAACAAACACCTGTGACCACAAGATATTAAGGGGCCAGGTGCATAAAGATGGCGACCTCCTGACATGATGTCATTTGGTCCTCCAGGCTCATCCCACAGTCCAGTGCATACACTCCGTTTGCTACGCCCCTTTCCTGTATGCAGTGTGGGAGGGGTATGACAAAAGTAATGACATCAAGCCAGGATCTCAGCATCTTTTTGCAGCTGTTTCATACAGTTAGTGTTTTATAGACTTGTGGTAAACATAGAGGTGACCCTGCCATACAAAATCTATTTCGACTTTCTTTTTAGGACTAAAGCCATCTTGTTCAATCTCAAGAGCCTGCGTCAAGTTATCTCCTTATGCTGAGATCATTGCTAAATAAACAGCTTTCAATGATCACAGTAAGATACTGTATTTGCATATAGAGCCACCTTAAAACGAGCTGCTTTGCTTCTGTCAGTTTGACCTCAGGCAAAACACTTCTGACTTGCAGTTTGTTTCTAATATAGGCATATACTGCAGCTAATAGACAGACAAAGGCAGTAGGCTATTTGGATTGATAATCTTAAGAAGCATTTAAAGAAATTAAAGATGATATCCTCTGATTAAAAACGCCAAATTGCAGGGGAATAATACAATAATTTGTTTTATGCCAGAAAGCAACTTTGGTCAGACAGTTGAAGTCACTGTCACTTTGTTAATAAATTAAGGGTGTTGACCGAGATTGACCAGAATGTAAACACCCCAAACAATTTGTAATCTCGCAGACAATCTGAAGGCCGAGACAGACAGCTAGACAAACGAGAAAAGCCAGTCAGTGTGATTTGCATACACTTAAAATACATCCAAATGTCCATCTTAATGTTAAAGTTATTTATAGTATTCTGTCCTGAAATCTTATTTTTCTAACCTGTTTCACTTGTTTTCTATACATTTTGATTTTTTCTTTTTTAATTTTTCAAGAATCAAGTGACAGTGTTTTGAAATAAGGCGATTCATCAAAGTTGATTTGCGTGGGAAACAAATGCAAATAAATGGTAATATCTCACCCCATTGGACGATTGTTTTTTCTCTTATTTTAAGAAAAATGTAATTTTAAAACTCAATACAACATTAAATGACTTGCTGAGACGAGCATTTTTTGCAGTGAACGACTTACACCAACGGCACCTCCATTTTCCTCATATTTAACGTTACAATTTGAATGCTTGTCTTGGTGGTCGCGTCTGTCCTTCAGCTGTCCACGTGGTTTGTCAGCGTGGGTTTGGGTTCCCGTCGAGACGCGCGTCTTCAATCCGCTGTGATGCGCGGCCTCGATGAGGAAGAGTCCGCATCTTCTCTGGAACCGGGCCACAAGCTCCGGATCATGGAGGTAAACCAAGAGCTCTAGCATGTCAAGTTAACTTGAAGGAGTGCAGGAGCGGGTTGAGGCAGACTTGAAAATAGTGGAGGGCGCATCCCAGGCGCAGGGTGGAAAGAGTTGCGCTCAGGTGCGGCTGGTGTGTGTAACAGGTGTGCGCAGAGGGGCGGGGCTAGAAGGGGGCAGGACAGGTAGTCTTGAGTAAGTTGAGCAGTGTTTGTCCCGACCTTTAGACTGGAATGGTACACATATCAGAACATATCAATGAGCTGCAGGATCACATCTCACACACAGTAGGTAATGTAAAGGTATTCCATGAAGAAAGTTAGTCATCCTTAAAGGCCCAAAATAAGGCAAATATGAGATTCATTTATTAAACTGTCGATTTGACTGAGAGAAAGATTGATCCAGAGCCAAATAAGAGCTTTAGATTTAGGCTTTCAGCTGTAAAAAAACAGTCTACATTTGTAAGATTCCAGTCAAGTAGTGTTTTGAGCATTTTGATTTGACAAACCACAGAGCTAATTTTTCAGAATTCTTTTTTTTAAATCTGCAAGCCCTTTTGTTCAATAACTGAGTGACAGTAGATGTGTGTGTGAGTGTGTGTGTGTGTGAGAGAGAGAGAGAGGGGGGGGCACTTTGGAATGTAGCATATCACTTTCACAAAATGTGACTACAAATATTTTAGATAAAGAGAGAGACAATTTGAAAACTCTCCATCATCACCATCACTGTGATGACTAGCAGCTCTAAAACTGGATGCTGCAGGCTATAAGCAATATGGTCCTTGAAGTGGTTCCTGGTGTTCCTTAGAACTGGCATCTGTCCCCACTGTTGTCTCCCCACCACCAGCCATCTAGTAATAGTTTACACCATGCTAAAGGAAATCTCATAACAGTAACAGGTGGAGGAGGATTCCATGGCCAAATGCTACTTGGAGGTCACCGGCCATAATGTAGATCAGTTGTTCTCAAGGGACTGGATGAGGTTTCAGGGGATGCCAGAGTAAATGGAGAATAGTTTAATTTCACTATGATTGAATTCACTAGAAATTATCCCCCTTGGAGAATCTATAAGAATGATTATTCCATGATTATCTCACTCATGTACAGTAGACAGTTATACAAATCAATACAAAATCAACAACAACAGTCCTTGGATTTCCTGGGACAAAATCCAATAGGGGTCTTCTATGGTCTCGTTATAAAAAATGTTTGTTAGTCATTGCTGCCTAGTGCCACCCTCTTTTGTCTCTCTGGAAGCTGAAATAAAAACTTAAACCCAATTGTCACTTCACCTGCGGGTGAGATAAAGTCTTAAATGGACTGTAGGCCATGTATGTATCATAGGATAATTTATGTTAGCAAACTATGTCATAGGCTATAGCAACTTTATCACTTTTTACTGACCATGTCATTTGACCATGTAAGGCTATTGCAAGCAGTATTGATGGATGTCAATTGGGTATGGGAAGGTGTGGTACTCGCCATAATCTACCTCAGCCTAACTAACTGAGACAAACATCTTCACAAAACTATTTGGAAGCCATCTTTTAAAAGTCACATCAGGACCAATGTTTGCTCTGTGTGTGCGTCTGTCCAAAATAGTTTGGTGACCTACCCTTGTTAACAAAAAGGGCTCTATACCAGAAAATGTCTCTTTTGATGGACATAACAGAACAATTTAGAAAGGTTCTCTATAGCATTATGCTCACATGGTTCTATATATGATAGACTCATTATGGTGCTGTAAAGAACCATGAAAGTATCAGTGTTAAAATAACTTTTTAACAACCACACTGGATTCTTTATTCTGATTTACCAATTTTTAATATTAACAAATCACATGTTTATTTGAGTCATCGTAGTAGGCTACTTTATAGAACCACTACGAAACTCAGGCTAATTGAGCTATCTGTTTTCATTTATTACACTGACCAAATATTGGCTCGATCATTGCTCCACTTTGTCCCCAGAAATTTAGGTCGATGTAAGTTTGGTTTGGAAGTTTGAGTGGTAAATTAGATGCAGGGACTTTGCTGTGGCTTTGGGTTCAGTGAATTGACGCCCCTGATTGACTTAAGCAAATTAGCTCATCCTTTTGTCTGGGATGCTGGGTAAGTGCGATCGAGCATGGGACTATCGTCTGGTCTGTGTCTATAAGTCCTCCACACCAAACGGATTGAAAACAACAACAACACTCTCTCTCTCCAGCTAGAGGGACTATAACGGGAAACCGAGAGAACAACATCCGTGAGCTGTGAGCGACTGACCGCCCCCCCTCTCTGTTTCGTGGGATGCGCACACTCTCTGGATGGATGAGCCCTCGCATTGGAGTCACCACCATTACATCATCCATTCCCACACAACCGAGCACGAAATGAGACCTTTTTAATATTTAAGCGGGATCCCGACCATTTAGGCTCAGACGCAGACGCCTGGATCTTTATAAAGGACGCTGTGGGGATTATAAAAGCACATCAAACGTCTGCATTGGGATGATGGTGTTTCCATGAACGGGGAGGAGAGGTGGGGGAGAGGAGGAGAGACGTGCACCGTCATCAGCATCTGTCCGCCAGCTCCCTTTGTGTTCACCGGAGAATGTGAATGGCGAAAGATGACATGGCAGAGGTAGATTTGGCATCAAACGGAGCGGAACCCCCCGGCGAGGCCTCCTCGGCGTTTCCCTACGAGGAGTATGAATGCAAAATATGCTACAATTATTTCGACCTTGACCGCCGGGCTCCCAAGATCCTGGAGTGCCTGCACACGTTTTGCGAGGAGTGCCTGAACACGCTGCACCTCCGGGAGGAGCGGCCATGGCGCATCAGCTGCCCCGTCTGTCGCCACCGGACCCCGGTGCCGGACTACCGGATACAAAACCTGCCCAACAACACCAAGGTGACGGAGGATTTTCCGCTCTACATCGACTCGGACCCGCTGCCTCAGGACGCTTTGCCGCCGTACCCTCCCCCGCTGCACCCCGCTCTCATCGCCCTCCGCCGGGAGGAGGCGTCGGGGGCGTCCACCGCCAGCCAGGCGACCCCGTCCACCACCGTGTCCACGGCCACGACCCTCTCCCAGGACTCGGTGCGCTACGACAGCTGTCAGAGCTGTAAGCGAGTGGCGCTGACCACCGGCTGCGTTTGCGTGATCTTCTCCTTTCTGTCCATGCTGGTGTTGCTGTTCATGGGCCTGATCTTTGTGCACAGTCACAGCAGTCCTCCCTCGCCGGCGGGACCCATTTGCCTGTCGGTAGCCAGCATCCTGGCCATGTTCTCGGTGGTCGTCACATGGCTGATCTGCTGGCTCAAATACAGACCCGACCACGAGACAGGCCGCTCATCTGCCACCAGTAACTCCCGGAGAAACGCCTGATGATGATTATGACTGACGATGAAGATTACTGTTGTGCGTGGGTGTGTGATTATGTACATACTACTGGCAACTGATACTCCTGCTCCCTTTACTTTTTTTCTAGGAATAAATATCGTCCAAAAATGGCCTTTCGACAGTATAGCAAACACCCAAAGGCCTTCATCTTGTTTGGAGCAATAGGCCGACATGATCCTTGATAATCTTGTACTTAAGTTATGCACTTGAAATTGCAGTATGCCTAGTTGACTAGGTGTCTTGATGAGAGAACTTGCCCAAGACTTAGACCCTCTTTTGGTGTAGGACTAAGCTATGGTTGGTTTGATGACTGAATGTGAAGTGCTCATTTCCAGGGTTTGTCCCCCCCCCCCCAATAATATGCATATGCCACTATGCCACTCACTGTATGATAACTGTCCATGATTCACTCTTATATCTCAACAAAGCACTATTGTATTGTACAGATATTTCACTTCTGAGTTTTGAGATGATGGATTTTGTTTTGTTTTATATCAAGGCCTATACGGTTATTTGAGAAGCCTCTAAAATGTCATTCAGTGAAAAAGAAATTGTATACACAATCAAAACTGTAAATAGTCCACAAGTATAGCTGTTACACAGAGAACTGGAGACTGGTGTAAAACTGGATAGGTGTGATTATTTTGCAAACCTGGGTTAAATGCTTCTAGTCCTTGTGCTTTTCTGTCATCAAGTGAACTTTTCCTGGAAAATGCCATCATTTCCATTGATGCAGAAATGCAAACCTCACCCATCTCAAATCCACAGCAAAGCTCAAAGTGATTGGAAGAGATTTCAAGTGACCTACGGTCTGTTATCTTTTTTGTGCATGTTAGGCTACTGGTAGGTCAACGCCAGGGTGGAGCGACACCTTTTAAATGTTTTTTTTTTTTTTAAACGCAGGTCTTCACTTGTGTGCCTCACCTTGTTGCTCTCCAAAGTTGCCCGACCATCAATCAATCAGCTGCTCAAGCAATCAATAGGAAGTTCAATCAAACTTCATGGTAGGCCCTAATCATGATGAAAATCATACATGGGCCTCCTGTCACAGCCAGCATCCAGCTGGGATGTCAGGGAGTATTTCCTCTTCCTGTCACATCATTTACAGATCTGACAGAGAAAGGAAGTTGGAAACAGGGTCTCCAACATGGAGCTGCCTCCCATCTCTGCAGCTATTTATACTTGTGAAGAATGTGGCTTTTCACATCTGGCTTTGAAGAAAGGTCTAGCTGAAGAGATTATTGTGAGTGTGTGTATGTCTAAACGGGTAGAATCTGGGTTTAAGTCTAGCTTCAATTCACCATCTCCACAGGTGGTGGGCTGAAGCTCAATTCAAACCAGCTTTGACCTGTTTACAAGACAAAAAGCATCTCTCTTCTGCGATGGCTTCTTTCAAAGATGCAAGTGAGAATTGATATTTTTTATGGTTTATGTGTATCCTGTCAGGTCAGACATGATGATGATGATGACGTCTGGTTAGAGGGTATAGTTCACTCTGGGAACTTAAAAAGCCCCATCGGCTGCCTGTGTGTGGCTGAGATTATTCAGAGGTGTGGAAGAATAAAATACTAGAATATGGGCCCAGAAAGTTTGTGTTAGTGCAATATCTCCACACTGCAAATACTGAACTTTACTGAACTGCAATTAATAGAATCTGGTCTATTTGGGGGCTGTTGCCTCAGCAGCACATTATGGCAGCCAATATCAGTATATGGACCTTGAACTGACTTTTTTAGTGTTTCAAAGAAAGCAACTTCAGACAAAGCAATGTAGCCTAATGGAAAAACTGAAACTCAAGGCCTATTCTGGCCTAACATCTTAGTATAAATATTATTGTGCGCTGTCTGTAAATTCAGTGTATTGTAGTTGTCACTACAATATACAGTTATTTATTTATAATACAACATTCTTAAATATGGCATAACAAAAACTGATACCTTACTGGTGGTACAGTGTAACGCCTTTAAAATGTGGCCCTAGATATAAAAGTGACATTCTAATGTACTGTGGTCCACTGAGCTTGTGAATGGGATTAATGCATTACACTACGGCCCCTTGACCCTCCTGTCAGCATTTAGCATTCAAAGTGTTCAATTTCGTGATGACTAGGACACCCGAGTGGTTTTATCCAAGCACTTATTGCCCTTGCACGCTCATTGTATCCCTACCTCGTTGCTGGGGAAATGGCAAAGACACGTCAACAAATGATTCTCAAACTTCCCCCAATCTGACTCCCACACCTGCTTCAATCATCTTCTTCTACCTTTTTTCCAACTTTAGATGATGCACTTTCACCCTCTTATTTGACACAAGTAATAGGGTATCTTTGAAAAATGTAAGCTTATTGTATTTATTTAAGAGGACCTAGAAAATGTTGTTGGTTTTTATGAGAATCTGTGGTTGTTGTTAAGGTACCAAATGTATTTGCACAGAGAAATGTTCTTTATGTGCTGTTTTACATACATAAACACATTTCAGTAATAAAGGAAACATGGATATTTATTGCATTCATTCATTGTCTTGGTACAGTGAAATTCACATGAATAATAGCATGTCCATATATAATTGATAAGAGAATAGCTTGATAACAGGAGAATGTAGGGCCACTGCTATTTTATCATGCTTGGTCTTACATAATGACTAATGAACTGAGTTAGATTCAACTGGACACTTTTAGCATCCTGCTGTGTATCAAACATGCCCCCTGCTGGAAGATAGATGATACTACAGATTATAAAAAGCATATAGGCCCACAGTGTGAACTGTGTTTGAGTTTTTTTTATGTAGGTCTAGTTGTGTAAACTTCTAATAGTTGAGTAAAAGGAAATACCTTTTCGAGTATGGGCTGGATGCTGATGTGCCTGTAATATCATAGGCTAAGATTTTTTTTCTTTTCCAGATTTGTTTACCTATCCAAACAAGGCTCCCTTTTAGTTTGCATAGAATTCAGCTATTCAGCCACCAATCTTTTCCTTTTCCCATACATTTTTTTAGAAGATTTTGGTCAACTGAACATAAGGGACAGATAGAACAGACAGAAACTGCAGTTAACCATTCACCATCTAATTAGGGCTCCTACCTGTTAATCTTTCAGGCATGCTTCATACTTCATTCATACTTTTCAACATGTTTTAGCCAAATGTTTTATGCCCCATAAATTAAGGCTAACTAGGTAAATGCCACACAGTATTCTCCTCAAACAGCATCTGTCTCTTCTATTTTTCACCCTTTCAACACCACGTAAACAAGTCTCCATTAGCTGATAGGTCAAGTCAGTGTGGACCTACAACAATAAAACGTATTGTATTGTATAGGCTAGCAGCATTTTTCAATTAGTTACAGTTACACTGATTTGCTGGAAAATAGTTTGAGGCAATGTGTGTTTACAAATTAACCATGACAACAAGCCAAAGAAAATTTCAACGTAGATATTTTTGCGGGGATGTGGGGCAAATTAATTTTAAAGCCCCTCATCAGACTTTATAGGCCTTTTTCTTTGAATTTGTGTGCTTGGCTATTTGCTTTTTGAGAACTCAAACCTTCCCATTCACTCCTGTGTCGCTATAGGATAAGGTTATAAATCATCAGTAACAATTTGACAGGAGTGTTCTGTTTATTTGCGTTACCACTGCCTCTTCAACCATATTTCTTTTGCCTATAGCTTGTGTTTTGTATTCCCATATGTCACGCTCGATAAAAAAATATCTCGATATTGCAATCATGAGACATGCTTAGTTCAATTCAGTTCTATATTAATCCAGGATAGAATGTGTTGTCACTTCATGAAAATATTGAAATTATACAGTGAAACACATAACATTTTTCAGCATTTACACGTCCAGAGGCCAAATGAGTAAGAACTATATTAACCCTACATTTTTGAAGTATATGCATAAATCACAGAAAAAATATATGTTATTCCTATACGAATACCATAGTACTATTATAGTGATAACATCTAAAATATCATTAAGTACGATTAAGTCACTATAAATTCGCCATTGAGTAATCCAATGATAACACTATAATATTACTATATCTGAGCTATAGATATTATAGTAATATTATAGTGATATCATTGGAGATAATTAAATACCATAAAACACAGTAAAGACTCTGTCAACTCACTATTGAGTAGGCTACCACAGACACATTATAAGCCTCAATAGGAATATTACAGTGATTTTTCGTTATGACGGCCCTTGGCCTCAAAAGTCTTATATCATGATTTGACTTATGAATTATGACCATAATAGGATGCAGTGGTAACTAATTGATTTGACAGAAATGTGTTTGTAGATGCGGCGCTCCACACAGAGCATGTGATGCAACTAATTTATTTCTCATCAAGCGAGGTTTCTGACTTTGAATTTCATCCCCCGGTAATGGATTGGACACGGGGATTCAGTGTCGCTTTAAAAGAAAGGCCGAGGTATGCATCATGCCTCTCTCTGTTTTCCATTCGCCCCCTCTGTTTTCTTGGCTGTAATATCCAGTTTCAATAAGATCATTGACCCTCTAAATCGTCACGTTCGTCAGCGTAACACTGATGTTTTCCCCTTTAGGAATAACTCGATGCAAATGTGAGAAGCGCAAGCAAACCTTAAGTTTGTCCCAGTATAGTGGGACTCATATTAAGGGCTATAATGCATATAGCTCACCCTCAGAATTATTATTCTGATACTCAAACCGCTCAAACAATTTTATTAAACCACATAGGTCTACAAAGTTAGGTTAACAGAACAGGTATTGAGCCTGTTTCAGTTGCACTTTTTTGCCTCAAGTGTCATACAGCCTGTAATACCTTTAGCCTACATGCCTGTGTTTGTGCTGTCATTCATTCGATGAAATGCAGGACTAAGCACTTGGCCAATTTGGCGTAAATTAAGGCGAAAATAATTATCTGGGTTATCCCCCAAAGCTTATCTAGAGTAGTTACAAATGTCTAAGCAGTCGCAAACAACTCACATTTCCCTTCCCTTTTGAAGCCATGTTATGTTATCTTGTGCGATTTCTTTATCCCGGAGGATAATAATAATCTTCTGAATGAAGATAATAATAGTCTCCTTAGCAGGTGAAAGACCCCCCGTTTGCCATGCTTATTTTAAACCCAGCAGTCCAGCCATTGTCTGTGCGCGTTTTTGACAGAAAAGACAACATTTGAAGTGCCTTTTTCAAAGCCACTAAAAGAGGCAAATGTTAATTGAATCCTATTTAGCCTGTGGGATACCTCTTCCCTGCGTAAATAGAGGTGAATGACAGTGCCTCTAGTGGCCCCCCGTTGGGGCCCCGGTATTGCTCTGTAGCCTATAGGTGAGTGGGTTCCGACATGAAAGGGCTGATCAGGTGCTTGGCTTGGGGTGCTTTTCAACTGTTGTTTTGCACATGGAATCACATGGAGGGTTTCAAAGCTTTCCTACAAGGCGCTGAACAAACTCAGAGGCGGAAAAAACTATTTCCAACTGCACTTCTATCTAGAGAATATTTATTATAGGCCTACGTCTCCTAGCTGGCGATTAAAAAAAAAAAACTATAACCGTTTCAGATCTTCGAATGTACTGGTTCATTTGTAATATTATTGTGGATATCCTGATTACTGTGCCATATTTCCACGAGGTATCGCACTGTAAAACCTCACCTGACCGACGTGAAGTAGGTGTGATCACGCTGCTGCTCTGTCATGTGTCCAAAGGCGCACGAGACACACCAGGAGCTGGAGATAAAACAAATAGGCGAACAAATATGAATTAAATTACAATAATCAAAAAAACATTTTCCGGCCTTTAATTTAATCGGGAAGGCTTGTAAGCATGACAAACTGTAAGATTCTAATTTCAAACATCAAGTTAGGTTTTTCATTAGAATACGCCTCTCATACAGTGGGACAACTTTGATGGTCAAATTGTGAGGAAGGGGCTGCAGTGATGGACAGTGAAGGGAAGCGAGCTTTTGTCTGATTTCAAAGCTCAGGAACGGAACCCTTGCTTCGGTGATTGATTAGGGACTAAAGGGATGCTGTGACCCACGATACTCAATGCGTAAAAAGAGTAGCTGAACTTTAAAGAGAGTAAGGAGAGAGAGACACCGACTCCCTCGCACCCCCTCCCCCGTTTGGGCAATGACAGTATTGGTTATTAGACATTTGGTGATGAAAATACACTTAACACACTTATCCGGCCGTGCCAGAGAGCTAGACTGCCTTTACGGCCGCCCTGGCGTCGTACCCTGCTGTGGCGCACGCCCCCCTTCAGACTGTTCTCGGCTGGTTGGTGCTCAGTCTGAAAACCACAATAAATTCCTTGAGGTGCACACACTTTGGCACCATTTGTGTCATATATGAGACCATGGGGTGGGAACAAATTACAGGTCGTGTGCGATAATGTACAGCAGTAAACACTTGGGAGATGATATTACGCACAGTGTGATGATACAATTCGAAATAAAGGTATCCCAAAGCTGAAATTCTTTTTTGTTTGATCAACTATTTATGCGTAAACATGTGACTTCTGTCACATCTGTCAGAGAAAAAGTAATCGTGGTAATCGCTATAGCCTGAGTCCAGAAGTGATTTTTTTTTTTTTTTTTTTAATTTTTTTTTTTTGTTTTTATCATATCATAACTGAGAGCAAAGATCAAGCAGAAATCGACAGAAGCTATCCGAAAACAAAATTCATATCAGGGAAACATTCAAGAGCAATGTTACTCTAAGCTGTATGCGTCTGTGTAAGATAGTTGAATGACCTATACGTCTAATAATTTATCACATTGACCAAATGCTAAAGGCTTGTTAGTCATCAGTCATTGCTCCACTTTGTCCCCAGAGTTTTGGTGACCAATGATAGATGGACTCAAATGAATATGGTGTGGTACTCGCCATGTCCTAAGCCCAGTGAGTCCAATTTTGATCTTGTATTTTTTATCATTATAATGGAGAGCAAAGATAGAACAAAAATCGCCAGAAATGTATTGGAAACCCAGATTCCAAAAAGTCACACCAGGACCAGTGTTCCTCTGAGCTGTGTGCGTCTGTGTAACATAGCTTGGTGACCTGCGTCTACTAATTGATCACATAAATCAAATAATATTCTTTCTTAATCACCAGTTGTTGCTCCAATTTGTCCCTAGAAATCCAGTGTGTTTATAAGCGAGTTTTGGAAGTTTTTGATGGCAAATAATATTAGATGCATTGACTTTGAAATAGCTTGGGATTTAGTGAATTGACGCCCCTGTCCTGTCCAGAGCAGAACTGTGACAGCTTCCCTGATAGGAGGAAAGTTTTCACCGTCAGCCAATTGTTGCGCAACGCTGCGGACCGGCTGCCCTCTCTCGACCAATCACAGCCCGGAGCGCTGACTGGGCGAGAGAAGAGCTCCGCTACTTTTGACCGTCTCCTCTCACTTTGAACCGGTGTCAACAAACAACAACAACAACAACAGCGTCCTGGCTAAACCGCAGTGGCATCCACGTCTCCAAGAGCATCAAGACCGGGGAAGCAAACTGGAGAAACTGGAGAAAATACTCCCTCTGACTCCATTTTCTTCTGTTTTGGTCAACTTTAACTCCTTAGAGGCGGGAGTTGTTCTCCCGGGACACTGGTGCTTGGCTTTAGCCCTGTGTGGCTAACCCTAACCGAAGCTAACCTCCCAGGGAGCTGTAATAGGCTACGAGACGTTTCTGCGCGAATTCAACGAAGTCTTCCTGCTCCAAAAGCGGCGGTGGAGCAGCAGCCTCCGCGTTAGCAGGAGGTGGGAGGCAGGAGGCAGGAGGAGGTATCCGTAGCCATCGGGGTGGTGGAGGTATGACTGCGTTGGCGGGGTCAATACCCAGGATGATGCGACCCACGCTGGCTCAGAACTACCCCCGCAGTGGCTTCCCACTGGAAGGTAAAACACCGCCACGCCAAAAGGACGATTTACAGTGCTGGATGTTGACAGACAAGAGATATCTGGGCTTCGATGCTTGTAGTTTGAAAAGTTATTATCGGATAGTCACAGGCCTCTCACACACTCTTCTCCCAAGCTTCAGCTTATGACCGAAAACTTTCTACAATTGTTGTAGGCTACACAACTTTCAAAGAATTGCACCTCACCTAATTCCCATATTTTGCAATTCATGCATTCAATTATTTCTACAGCTGAGGCCTATCTACTGTATTTGGTACAAGTAAATAGCCTATGTTGATTCTGTTTTTTATTTGGTTGGCATTATTGGACCTTATAGGAACTTTTAACAAATCCAGCCTAGTTTGTATATGAAATAAATAGGCTAAATTCAGTAGCCTATTGAATAAATTGGCATTATGATATTTTAGTAATTCCAAATAAATAATAAATAAATAATGTCATAATTTGAATACGTTAATTTGATCACCTTAACTAGGCTATAATATAATTTTAAGTAGGTAGCCTATAAAATATTTATTGACAGCTATTTTTGGTGCAGTTTTTCGTAGAGCGGCCTTCACTCTAAATAAATATATTGTCATTGATATTAGTATATTCAATTGCCATTGGGTTAATTCAAAATTAGATGCCCCCGTGGTATTCTGTACTAGGTCTACATGCATTACGTCTATATGGTGACAATTTCTTATTTTCATTTGATGTAGTGTCTACCCCGTTGGGTCAAGGCCGAGTGAACCAGCTCGGAGGGGTTTTCATAAACGGCAGACCTTTGCCCAACCACATCCGACATAAGATAGTGGAGATGGCCCACCACGGCATCAGGCCGTGCGTCATCTCCCGGCAGCTCCGGGTCTCCCACGGTTGCGTGTCCAAAATCCTGTGCCGGTACCAGGAGACGGGCTCCATTAGACCCGGGGCCATCGGTGGCAGCAAACCCAAGGTAGGCTATGGGACAGCACGAACGACGGCACCAAGGGCTCCTATAGATGTAGTGGAAGGTTAACTCATCTAAACACAGTACACCAAGCTTTTTATTTGTAGAAACCCACCATTTTAGGTTTGGTTTAAATCTTTATGATGTAAATTCATAGTGTGGAGTTGCATCCATGCATGTAAGTTATGAGGATAGGGTCTAAATCTATGCTTTTCTGATCATATAACTGGCTTTTGTTTATAACGGTGGCTGTGGTGCCTTAAGATAATCACCGACTCCAAGTCACAGCTACCCACTTTTTGATTTACCACCTACATTATTGGACTCGTCATAAAGTTATCTGAGTATTGTTAAGCACTTTTTAGCCCCATTAATACAAAATGTGTGTTTGGGTTGATCCCCAAACGGCCACAACAGAGTGAATGAACTCTGGGTTATTTCTGATCTTTGAAGCAGGGCACAACGCCGGACGTGGAGAAGAGAATAGAGGAGTACAAGCGGGACAACCCGGGTATGTTTAGCTGGGAGATTCGGGATAAATTACTGAAGGATGGGATATGTGACCGCAACACCGTTCCTTCAGGTAAAAAACAGCCAGAAATGAAACTTTTTTTGCTGCAGTAGAGGCGCTTGTCCTGAGTGTCTGCAGGCAGAATGTAGTTGGCCATCATCTTTTTCTTCTGTCACCATCATCATCATCATCATCATCATCATTGATTAGCCTTTATTACCCAAATGACCTAACCATTAAGATATCATAGACCACATTGTCCACATAGTATGTATTTGTTTTTATCTTGATGCAAAAACAAATAATTTAAAAGTTTCCCCTCTCTAACTTATTTATGCCAGCTTACATTTTTTTCGGTCAAAGTTTTCATTTTTTAGGACATTATGCTATTAGTCTTAAAAAGTTTATTTAGGCCAAAATAAATTTGGTGCAACTTTTTTTTAAAATTATTGATAATTTATGTAATTGTTTTGCCAATGCTTTTCATTAACTAGGCTACATTTTAAATGTATTTTTAGCACATTAATTATTATTTAATTATTATTTGTGTACGATTTTTTTTACTCAGTGAGCTCCATCAGTCGCATCATGCGAAGTAAGTTCGGAGGGAAAGGAGACGAAGACGACGACGAAGATGAAATAGAGAAGAAGGAGTTGGAGGACAACGATCGACGGGCCAAACACAGCATCGAAGGGATCTTAGGAGACAGATGTGAGTGAACTCCTCACGTTGTTGTTGTTCATGTGGAAAAAAAAACTAAGTTATTATCTTAGCCGGGGCTGTCGAACGTTTTCATAAATCGACGCACATTAGAGCCCCATGGACCCCCATTTGATCAGATTAGGACCCCACATGGAAAGATTTTTGGTGTTGTTGATTTAGTATTGAATTGCTAAACTGTCTGTCGAAGCTGTACCTAGGGAGATATTAGTGGGGAGAATGAACCCCATATTACAAATAGCCATCATTCTACATTCTCATAATTGGGATAATTTCTAGTGAATTAGATTAAAGTGAAATTCAACTGCTCATTTTGCTGGGGGAAACCTCCTCATGAACCCCTGGGGATCCCCACTTGGAGAACCACTGAACTATATAGGAACCTTCAGTCTCCACACGTCCAACCTGTTGATCGCACTCCACTGCATGCTTCTGAGAAGGGTGTAAATGAGAGTGGTTTTATTTAGCCGTGTAACTAACCTCTGTGTGAAGTTTTAGCATGCTGTAAAGTTGTTGGATGGGGGTGGAGAGTGTGTGTCCTCCTTTGTTAGGAATTCTTTATCGACCATATCTCTCCGGCTAATGCTTTTCCCATGAGGCCTTACCGTAAATCAAACAGCAGGTGATGGCTCTTTGCGGGAAAGGGAGAATGTGTGCGCGTGTGTGTGTGTGTATATGTGTGTGTGCGCGCGCCCGTGCGCGTGTGTTTTAATATGTTCAGGGGTGCGTGCTTGTGCGTAAAAGCAAGGAAAGTGGAGGGATTGCCAAGTAGTGAGTTGCATAGGCGTAGTTATTATGCATATATTTTCAGATTTTATCAGTTTTCGTTGTAATTGGCATTCTTGTGGATTAGCAATAATGTTTTCAGATAGCCATCATACATGCGTAATACCCCCAAAAAGACAATTTTGGTGACAAGTTTTGTGCTTTTCTCTTGGTCCATTTCCGTTTATTCTTGGTCACATTTTGGTCGTCTATTGTTGAATGAATCAATATTTATTAACCAAGTGGTTCCAGGCCAAAATGTAAAGGCTGCCTACACTGTAAAAAGTGACGATTTTAATAAGTCATTCTGTCTTATATTCAGTCACAAAATCTAATTTTTCATAAAACAAGTGAAGATAATTTAGATGGGCGAGATAGCTAATTCCACTTGATCCAAAGCAGTTTCACTTGTTTCAGGAATTTTCTAGAAACAAGTGTCAGTGTCTTAAAACAAGGCAGAAGAGGCCCAAGGCTAATCCACTCTTATAAAAAATGATGGTGGAATTAGTGGAATTATCTCGCCTCCATCAGCAGTTTTACTTGCTTTAATAAAAATAAGATGTAAGACTCCACATTAGATTAAATAAGTTGTTAATGGACATTTTTGAAGTGTAGGTCCAACTATCCAAACTTTTTTGGGAAAACTCTGGAAAGTAGCCTATACAAATTATAATTTGCCATATTTAAACATTAGGCCTACCATTTCTTCTGTCATTGTAACTGCTTTCTTCGTTCTTCTGACAAGTTTCAGGGACAGTAGCCTAAACGAATTGGAGGGAGAGAGAGAGAGAGTTTTGGGCTCATTACTCCAAAAAGTAGGCTAATTACTCAGCCTATTTATTAGGCTACTCCCTAGGAGCAGTAATTCGTTACAATACCCGTTAGCATGCATTACTTTTCCGTTACACCCTCCAAACTTGGCAAATGCCATCCTCTCTTATCTTGAAAAATCTGGATAGCTCAGTCGCCTCGCCTGTGTGTTTCTGTGCGGATGATTGGGGAAACCAAACAGCGTTGATGTCCAATGTTTTTGTCATCCTTTTGCTCGATAAAATCAAAACAGTGGGAACAGCCCACTGTTTCCACCCGGAAAAAGTAAACTTTAGGGTGTTTTTTTTCCTCAAGGCTAGCTCATATAGGCCGGGCTAGCTTAGTGTGAGCCTGCTTCAACTGAAAAGGTGAAAGGGGGAGACTAATAGGCTAATTATGAGGGAAACACAAGTCATAGTTTTTAGATAATTCAACCTCAGTCAGATTTTTCAGAGGGGGACCGAAATAATAGGCCTAATAATAAAATTGAAATAGTAGGCTACTTCGTTATAGCCTACTCCTCGTTAATAGGCTACTGGAAAAAAATATCACTCAACCCAACTCCAAAAACGTCCCTCTAATCAGTTGAGCTAACATTTGTTCAGTTTCCATCACTTCCCTTTCCCTCTTTTCTACAAATTCAGGAGCGAAATTTCAACATTTAGGGTAGCATTTCAGCTGTCCCCGTAACCGCTTTCTTCGTCTCAGGGACAGTAAAGCGAATTAAGGGACCAGAAGGAGAAAGGACTAGTTTGACGAGACAAAATGTCCCCCAGATGAGTTGATCAAACATTTGTTCAACGGTTTCCATCTCCTCACAAAGACACGCCTCGCGCGCACAACGGGACGCTCGAGGATGAACTTGGGAGACAAAGGCGCGAGAGTCTATTTGGGGCTCATGCTTGGGCTGCGCGCGGACAAAAGGCCGGCTTGGAAACAGCTTTGGCCGCCATTAAAGAAGAAGGCAACCTGTTTATAATTCAGCCAGAGAAAAAGAAGGGGAGAGGAGAGCTTTTCCACAGAAAAGCCCGACAAAAGACATTATGAGGCAGCAATGAAGGATGAATTATTCAGGGACCGCTCCGGCACGGTTTAGAGGCCCGTTCACCGAGGGAAAATGGCCGTTTTCACCTACAAAATGTTTCTTTTTTGGGGTCGGCTAAAGACGCCGACTGCATGCCATTCAGAATGACAATTGAGGCCTCTGAAATCGACTCACGTATAGCCCAGGGATGCGTGCTCGCTCCCAATACATACGCACGCACAGATACGCACACATGCGCATGCACACGCACAAAGACGCATCAATATACACACAAGTTTGTGCCACTTTCAGCACAGCCGTGTGTCTAGTTTGGAACAGCACATATTACCTTTTAATAGAACTTTTGTTAATAACAGCCCATATTGACTTAAGATTTTATTAACATAGGCCTTCGGCCTTGTGCCGAAAAGTAACGAAATGTGTGTTGACTAGAAGTGTTGATAATGGCACATGTCCCTGTAGAGTGCATTTGAGAAAAGTGACTGAGCTTTTCCCATTAGATACCGGGTATATAATTTCGCTTGTTGACTAGATCATTATAAAAAGTTAATACATCAATTTTTGGTAGCTCTCCAGTTAGTTTTTCTGCCGTCAGAACACTTTGGTGAAATATTTTTGTACTCAAAAGTTACTAGGCTACTTGTTGGTTTTGGATAATTGAGTAGGCTATAGTTTATGACCTTTTCCCGCTGCATTTGTCACTTAAGTACCTTATAAGAAAGACAAAGCAACACTGTCGGCTTCTTTGCCTCTTTCAGACTTTGATGTAATAAAACAAAATCGGATTTTAATTGTTATGACCAAGAAAGGGAAGTGATGTTCTCAGACTGAGAATATTGAAACGTCTTCAGCCTCTAATGCATGATCTATTATTGATTCTTTGATGAGACCCGGCCTTGGCCTCTCGAACATTATTAATGTCTTCTAAATGATGTCGATATTGTGCTATGTCACATTTAATGACGGAGGGAGTGTATTAAACAGTGTTTTTGGTGAATGGGGACCAATGTTCTCCCCGGAGAGCGCCGGCCTGGCCCGGAGCGCAGCTTCACAATGGGGCCCCCGGCCACCCGTCCTGCGCGCAGCTCCGAAAACTCACCCCCTCCTCCTCCTCTTGCTCTCCAAATCTCTTCAAGCAGATTAAATCGACTCTTTTATTTCATCTCACTTTCATCTGGAGAGCGACACCGCCCCTCTCCCTCTGTTTCCTACTCTTTCTCTCTATTTCTCCCTGCCTGCGGCGCACAACTCGTTTAATATCTGGGCTCCATCCTCCAGAGCGCAGGGCCCCAACAAAGGAAAGTCAGTCTGTTTCCAACAAGTTTCTAATTAAGTTCTGTATTAGCCTTTGTGGGTTAATTGTAGGCCTAACTGAGTTTCGGTGCATTTTCCTAATGCCAATTTAGCCCATTGGCCTAAATAAAGTCTTTTTCGTTTCCAAAGTTGGCCATCACCTTTATTCGTGTTTATACTCGTATTAAGGATGTGTCATTTTCAACAGATTGGTGTGTTTAGTTTGAGATAACACACATTTGTCTAACTTTTCAACACAAGATAGCCTAATAACATGTTGTGTCAATGTGTTATTAAAAAATGAAAAATAACAGAATTGTAGGCTATATTAGGCCTATCTCACACTAGACATGTGTGACGTGTTGAAAATGACATCACATTTTGACAGGAAAAACGAAAATAATACCACAGCTAGAGAATTTGAAATGATTATTGCTTAATGCGGCGGTAAAATACCTCTGTAATAAAAATAACGCAACTGTTCAATAAATCTTTTATTTTTTAAAGTGCCTGCTACTTAGCCTATAGGTCTTGAACAGTAGCTTAAGTGCTTGCAAAGTGACACATCGGTATGAGTGATGATTCGGTCAATATTTTAATTAACTGTTATGCGAAAGGTGTGAGTTTATTGGATATTTTACAACTGGTTCGAACGTGTCACAGCCAATCAGAACCGAGGTCCGGAACTAATTATTATATAAAAGGCCTTTTCGTCATTGAGCCCAAACATTGATTTAATATAACATTATTTTTTTTTTAATGGTGGAGCACCAGTCCAGCCCTTAGTTTTTCACAGTTCAGTGTCTAATCCCCTAACTGTCTTTAATTCAAGGCAGTTCTTTTGTTGTGGAAAAAAAAAATGTGGGTATTTGGTAAATATTTCTTGCTTAAGGAAAGATTCGACCACCACAATGATGATCTAACGCAGTAAATCTAATGTAATTTAAACGGTTATGTTTTGATATGATATAGACAAATTTAAATAAAAGTGTATTTTTGTTCCATATCCCTCATGCAGTAAGTAAATATTACTTAAAACAGAAAGATACTCAAACATTCCTACCCCCTCCTCCATTCTCCAACAAAGATTTATATCCTCTTTCTCAGAAATGTGTCCTATAGGCCTAACTGAACTGTTAATGCAGCATAAATGCTCTTGCAAATGCTTGCAAACGTTTATCTCTTCTTCTGGCCCTGATCCTGCATAATATCACATTTGGAAGTATAGTTGGCCCCCAAGGCCTGTTGCTGGGCCCTATACCAAAACTCCCAACATACTAATTAACCCCAGAGACAAAGTTAATGATTAAAACAGTCCCGGTAGCCCCGCCCCCTCTCTCCTCCCGCTTCATATTTTCACAGTGTATCTTTTAAAGCCTATACTTCGTTAGGTGAAATTAGCCAGATGATACAGAGGAGCCTTGTTGAGGGCCGACACATTTCCATTTAGGCCAGGCACATGCACACACACACACATGCACACACATGCACGCACACACATACACACACACATTCCACTCTGCAATGCAAACAGTCAAAGGGATAACTTTATTTGGTGAAAGGGGATCCTGGAAAGGGCTAATTGAATAAGCCCGGGATCTTTGAAAAACCCCTACCATGGTGAGCGCAGTCATCATGTCATAATTAGGTTTATTGAGGCGCATTCCTCCAATCTGCCTCCATTCTCCCGGGCTCATTGTATCCAGGGCCCAGGCCAATGGCCGGGGGACAAAAGGGAACCGTGAGCGGACAATACATGAAAGAGCCATAAAGATTTAGCTGGCTTTGTCACAGAAATGGAGCAGGACTTTGTTTGTGTAAATAATGTGAGCGAGCGAGGAACTCGGGGGTTTCTCCGCCACTCGGGGGCGAAGGATGGCGTGCTGCAAATGTAATGTGTGGGCACACACTGGACCAGTGCCAGGGGGGGAGAGGAGAGGAGTGGAGAGGAGAGGATGTGGAGGAAAGAGAGGGAGAGAAAGAGGATAGAGGGAATAGGAGTGATAAGAAGCGAGGGAGGGGAGCAGAGGGGAGGCAGAGAATGGGTTGAGAGCGCACAAGGGGCAGGGTTTGTGTGTTTAGGGTGCCATGATGGTGTTTGCAGAGCTTTAGCAGAGGCTGACTTTTAACATGAACTTTTGTGCTCCATCTATTTGCAGTAGTTATCAGTGAAACGTTGAGTGCTTATACTGTGAGGCGTTTACTAATAGAACCATTTCTCAGAGATTGAAAGATGTACTTGAAGTGGCACTTTACATGTTTTATGCCTATGTCATTGCCCATGATTATAATATGAAGAGGTTATTTTTTTGTATGGCAAATGAATGATTAATGATCTAAATTCTCTTGGATTCTTTTCTCTGTCACAGTGGTAATTTAATTTATGTGGTGCTGTCTTGATATGACAAAGTTACACACTTGCAAAATATGTTTTGATAATTTCTCACATGGAATGAACTTGCCAGGGCTTGTTGCCATATTTCAAGTCATATTTCACTTTGGATATTTTTAAAGTAATTCAGTAAGTTGTCTGCTGCTGTGCACCATGTCTCAAATGTTTTTCACTTTTTACTGTTCCTATCTGTTCAAAGCCACAGAACTGATAAGCCCTCGATGGATCTTATAATAGCTATTGGCTATTGCTGGCCCGAGCCAAGTGTCTGGTGAAGAGGGCTCTGTCTGTCTGCTGAATGAATGAATGTGTCACTCAGTGAGTCCCTGGGCACGAGGGCAGAGGGGGGCACGAGGGCCAAGTGGCGAGCACCAAATCACTCTCCTTTACCCCCGGGGCTCTCTCTGTCCCTCTGTCCCTCGCTCCGCGTCCCGCACTCCTCCCTCTCTCGTGAGTTTTTTCTAATAAGCCCATGCACGATGACTATCCAAGCATGAAAACATAGTTATCTGCAAATGAATGGCCGCTCTATGCTTCATTAAAGCCTCTTTTTCCTTTCACACTCTTATTGTGACCCTCTGATATCAATTCAAAGGGCAATTAATGAATGCACACCAACTTTGAAGTCAGGGTGATTTTTTGGGGAGGGAGGGGGCTTGTGCGTGCGTGTGTGTGTGTGTGTGTCGGGGGAAGGGGCAGGGGGTATTTGGGGTATTCCCCCTTCAAGACCCTCTCCAGCGCCCCAGCCTTCACCCGTGATGGACTAGCCACATTGAGCCGCGAGTTAGCGAGCCCCAAAGACGGTTTGAAGGGAGTGAAAGAGTGAAAAGGCCCGGCGAAGGTCAAGTAGAATGGCTCGCCTTAGAATAAGGCCCCTCTTTATCTGGTGCAAGTATGCACTATAGGCACAACAGCTGGGGGGGGGAGAGAGGGGGAGAGGGGGAGAGGGGAAGAGAGGTTGTTTTTTAATGTGTATGTGTGTGTGTGTGTGTGTGTGTTAGTGAGAAAGTAAGGAAGAAAGGGAGAGTGTGTTTTCCTGTGTGCACGGCTTTCATGCATCTGTGCCTATGTGTTTGTTTGTGAGCATGTGTCTGCATGACTCTTATTAATGTGTGCGTGTGTGTGTGTGTATCTGCATGGGTAGGGGTTAGGGTTGGGTGTCAAAGTTTGCAGAGGCCAGTCAGAGGCCAGTGAATGCAGCAGCTAAACTACTGATGGGGGGACAGGCAGCTGTCAATCACCTGACTGATGAAGCCTGACTCTCATTCAGAGCTTTGTTAACTAATTAGCCCGGAGGCCTCTGTGTCGCGGCGGGATGGGTTAAAAATGAGTGTTTATGCCGCATTCACAGCATATGGGAATAACCGATGGAACGACCTGACAGTTAAAAGCAGCGGCTCAGAAGTGTTCATGTGTTTGAATTTGTTCAAAGCCGTCAAGATGCCAGGGTTGAAGTTTTTGCTGGACTTTTGTTGCTCTGGATCGACTTTATCACACTTAACACACATGTACTTTGAGTTTAAGTTTTACAGCAGAGGCTTAGGCAAAGGCAGTGTCAAGCGCAAACGAAAAATCCAGCAAGTAGCTGAGTCCCACTGTGGCAATTCATTTTATTTGAAATGAAAATATCACTCCCTACACTTGATTACAGGTATTTCCTTGTGCCTTGGCATCAGAATTCAGGAAGGCAGAGAAATCAGCTGCCAAAGCTGATTTCCCAAGTCATATTTACCAGCTGAAAGTTGGTGAACGGTATTTTCAAGTAAGCTCATATCTACTGTCTTACCCATATAATGTGAATGCAGCATTATATCCAAGCTAAATTCTCAGTCTCAGTCGATATTGTTATAGTTGCATTTGTCATGCAGACAATACATACTTCCATACATATTTTTAAGGGCTAATTTCTTACATTTCAAAAGGTCCACAACAGTTCTAAACATGATTGGGACTTGAAAGGGAAAGCACATTACATACACCTACAGTGGGTCGTGGTTGTTGATTGTTCTTGAATATTCACATTATTTCACCTGGAAGATTTATGACGGCTATAGTCGGTGGGGGCAGTTTCACAGAGGGATTAAACTGTCAAACGCACTCTCCTTGTCAACTGTGGTAGAGGGAAATTCAGTGGCAGTGTATACCTGCACTCAGCTGCCTCGTTGAACGTCAACAAGCTGTCCACTGACTGGAGACGGAAGTGAGTTTCAGACTTAAAAAGCCACGGGAAGAGCAGCAGGGTCACAGGGCAGCGCGGGGGGGGGGCACTCAGCCTCAGCCCGACACAGGAAACAGGGTTAGAAACACATTTCGCTACAAGTGACAGGTAACCATTTCCTCTCACCCCCCCCCCCCCCACACACACACACACACACACTCCCCACGACTCCCATGATTCTTTGCTGACAGCATCGGCCCTCTGTACACCTTTGTGTCCTGTCGTTTTTCTGCGAGGCTGTAATTGACGTCGGGGTTTGCTTTCGTCTGTTCGTATATCATTTTTCGTATAGTCACACGCTCCGCTTTTTGGCTGCACACACACACACACACACACACACACACCGTCTCTGACACACTCTCATTTACAGGGCAGCTGTGAAGGTCGGGACTCCTCCTTAGCAAGTCAAGTGAGTCCTCCCCCCCCCCCACCAATCACACACACACATAGCCACATGAACGCACTCACACCATCTTTTTCTTAACCCACCAGAAAGAGGGGCGCAGATGGGTCCATAAGCTGTCAGTTAAGCCATTATCCAGCCCAGCATCTGCCTGCCTTGACTTCTATGTACTGTTTAATGCAGTCGGCCAGTCACTTAGTCCGCCGGCCCCTGAATAGGAGCAGCATGGCCGGCCCGCCCAAATAAATGCTGCGTTTGTCTCCTCTGCCTTTTGTTTTGTGTTTTTTTTTTTGGAGAGAGGGGTAGGTGGGTGTGTGTGTGTGTGTGTGTGGGGAGGGGGAACGTGTCACAGGCTCAATTTACCCTCGCTATTAACCAAAGCCCCAGAAGAGTTACTGGGATGTCCAGAGAGGGGTGTAAATAGCACACATATGGTCAGTCAACTCCCCCAAGCCCCAAAATCCAAGTTTGAGACGTCCCCTCTCTCTCTCTCTCTGTCTCTCTCTCTCACACACACACACACACACACACACACACACACACACGCTCAATGCGTCCTGTCTCATGTCTCAGTGGACATATTTAAGCCTTTTTGTCCCCGTCCGACGTGCCCCCCCCACCCTCCCACCTCCCCTCCACAAAAATCACCAATGCCGAAGTCTTTCCAACAGTCTGTTTCAGCTAAATCCTCTATTCTCCCCCCCAACCCCCCCCTCCTCCTTCTCCTCCTCCTCGTTTTTCTCCTCCCTGGGATGGCGTTGCGCGGCGGGAGCCATTTTGGGCTTTCTTGGCTCCAGAAAGGTTGTTTTGGCTTGGAGTCCCATGCACTGTGTGCCTCTCAGGACTTCAGTTTGGTTAAATTAAACAGTTTTCTTTTCTGCCCTGCTCTGCTCTGCCCCCCCCCCCCCCCCAACTCCCTCTCTCTCTCGTATTTTGCGGCTTAAAGAAGCAAATGCTCCACAGCTCCCGGGCGATCTTTGCCTAGGCTGCTTTTCCAATGCCGTCCCCACTCAGATAATTTTACCCTTTTAAGGCTCCTATTTTCTCATATTTCGTTAAACTGACAAGAGCCAATACCACATCTACACCCCCCCCCCTCCTCCTCTCTCCCCTTTAAGCTGAGGTGAAGCAAAAGTATACAGGGAGAAGTGAAGTGTTTACAAGGGGCTATAAATACAGCATTTTAAGATATAGCGTATGTATACAGGCAGGGAGAGATAGGAGGGATAGAGTGGATAATTTGATTGGCCGAGGCTATCCGGCGGTGCCAAATCGATGCGATCAGATCTTAGGGGTAGCGAGGCGGCGACGGCAAACGGGGCACTCTCAAACCACAGGTTTACAGAGCTGGAAAGGATCCGTGGAGCGGGGGGTTGGGGGGGGGGGGGGGGTTCACCCTCTTTTCTCCCCCATCTATCCTTCCCTCTCTTGCTCTTTGTCTCAGCGAGGGAGGTAATAGACGCACTGATTCAGATTCCGGCATGATTTTGCATTCATACGCAGCTCTTGTTAACGTTCGCAAAGTATTGTGTGTGTGTGTGTGTGTGTGTGTGTGTGTGGAGACGCCTCAGGGCTGACAAGCTAGATTACCGTAGTCTTAAGATGCATGTAGGGACAGGGAAAACCCATTGCTGTGTGTGTGCATGTAGAAGGTCATGTGCCAGGAGTAGAGCGGGCAGAGAGTGTGTGTGGTGTGTGTGTGTGTGTGTGTGTGTGTGTGTGTGAGCTTCTGAGCCAAGCAGTGGGGAGCAGTGGGTGGCAGGGGTGGTTGGGTGTTTGCCCTCTGTCTTGGCACAACTTTGCCACTGAACCCCCCCACACCCCATGTGTCGCCCCATGAATCTTTTCCATCACCTGCCATCATTTCATTTGCATTACATTTTACATTTTAGGCATTTAGCTGACGCTCTCATCCAGAACAATGTACAATGAGTGCAACAGTAAAATACTGCCATGCCAGTGCTAGGAAAAGAAACAGAATAAGCTTTTTCACACATATGCTCATGAACAAGTTCATGTTTTACAGCAAACCAAACATCGCAATGTCAACCACAAACGAAAAATCAAGCAAATAGTCACCAGATGAGTTATGTGAGGAAAACTGTTAATATTGTTTGTTTACTTTGAAAATATATCATTCCCGACACTTGACTACAGGTATTTTCTTGTTGGTGACGTTGGAATTGGGGAAGTCAGAGAAATCAGGGTCCATCAGAGTTTCCAAGTAGTATTTACCAGCTGAAAGCTGAGATGAACAGTATTTTCTAGTAGTTAGCTCATATCTAACATCTTACCATCGTATGTAGCATTATGTATGAGCTAAATTACCGGACTACCAGACCTGATGTCTCAGTAGATATTTGCACTTTTAATGCGGACAATGCACAATTCCTTTTTTTTGAGGGCTGATTCCTTACTTTTTAACAGTTTTAAGAATGATTGGGGCATTAGATACAGCCACTGTACAGTAGCATGGAAAAGAAATACAATAAGAACTAAGGAGAGAGAGACAGAAGGGGTGTTTTTATTTTTTTAGAGAAGTAGAGAGGGGAAAAATCAGTGGGTGGGAAGAGAGCGGCGCGAGGAACTTCTTCCTCTCACCTCCACTAGTGTCCGCACATGGAAAAGGGCATGCAGAACACAGGACCTCTTCTGCTTCTGACAACAACAACAACAACAAAAACCAACACAGATGCTCAGACGGACTATCCCCATGGGTACATTTAAATCGGCAACAACAGCCCCCCCCCTCCCCTCTGCCCTCCTCTCCCCCTCAGGTGCTCTTACTGTTCCCTCTGGAGGAAGGGGGTGGCGTTTTTTAGGGAGGGGTAGAACCGCCCCCGGCTGTGCCCCCCATCCACCCCCACTCCACCCCCACTCCACCCCCCCCCCAGCCCTCTGCGGAGCCTCTTTATGCCCCCCCCCCCCCCCCTCCTCCTCCCTCCCTCCCCAGCTCCCCCGCGGGGCAGGTGACAGCCCGCCACTGTGAAGGGCCGAGGGAGCCATGACGGATTCCACAGATGGAGCGTGGAAATCGCCGGCAAAGACCTCGGCTCTCTGGAAGCAACAAAGAGCCAGAGAGACAGAGGGAGAAATATGGGTGGAAAAGAGAGAGAGAGAGAGAGAGAGAGAGAGAGAGGGAGATGGGGAGTGATTGGGAGGGATTGGGAGACAAAGAGAGGCTGTGAGAGAGAGAGAGAGAGAGAGTGAGTTGGGTGAAAGGGTGAGAAGGAGGGAGAAAGAGAGAGAGGAGAGGGAGTAGGTGGTGCTTGGTTAAGGAGGGCGGTGCGGTGGAGAAAGTGTGCAAAAAAGTTTGTCGGGTGAATTAAGAATTCGTTATCGTTTGAATGGACAAAGGTGCAGGTCTGAAGTTCTCTCCTAACTTTTCTAAACTGTTATACTGTCATTTTCACTCTAATAGTTGTACTTACTACGCTCTAGAGTTGTCAGTTGTGTTTAATAGCCCATGTTTGCCCCATGCTTATTCATATTCTTTCTCTTTGCTGAATCTCATTACTGTTTGCTGCTGCAATGACCCAGTTTCCCCAGGGAGATCATTAAAGTTTCATCTTATCGTCTTATCTTAACATCAAGTAACCTAGGAGTCCAACGCTGTGTTGAAGTGAAACAATCCAGCCCGCTTCAATCTTCTATAAAGGATCTGATTCAGGATTGTATCAAGACTAGGCTCCTGAGACTTCGGAGGTGCCACTCTGTCGCTTCTTTTGAAAAAGCTCTCGGATCCCCGGTAGCAGTCATAACCGATAGGTAATTCCAAAGTGATTAAGGATTTTCCCGGCCGCCTCGGCATTCCCAGGGCCCAAATCCCTGTGAAATGCTGTGGAACGTGCATGCTGCTAAAGTCGGGGGGGCGAGAGCATTCCTACCGGCCCTCCTCCAGGAACCGGAGGGGGAGGCTACAAAAGGCCTCGTCTCTTGTTTTTCAGCCGTCCTGTCCAAAAACTCCAAAGCCCCACGCTCCACACCCCGAATTCCTTCCCCACTGTCTAAAAAACAAGCCCTCCAACCCCACTGGTCCTGTAAAATGTCGTTGCGTTTTGTCGCCCTGGTGTCGAGACTAAAAGGTCCTCCAAAGAGATGAAGCTTGTAAATAAAAGAGTTTGCTATCTTGATTCACTTGAAATCTTTACACAGTAGGTGTTTTGAATTTTTTTTCTCTTTTCTCTGCATGCACTTGAGAAGGTGTCCAACCAAATTTCATCCCTGTAAAAATGCTAAACTCCCAAGTCGGCTAATAAAGAGCTCGCAATCTCCGAGTGCAAAATTGCGAGATATTCGCCAGAGGCTTAAGGCGAAGTCTCCATTTCTCTCGCTCCCCCTTTCAAAATATTTTACTCATTGCCTCCCTCATGGTTGAATGTTTCTTTACCAATTTGCTCCTAATGCATGTTAAGTTGACTCCCACCGCTATTGGTGTTGCGAAGGGGAAACCGCCGAAGGGGGAGAGAGGATCAGTTTCACATGAGGGGCCCCGAGCTATTTGGGCTCTCTTGTATTTTTATTGTTGCTTCTGAGGGGGAACTAATACAGTGTTGCACACAAAACTTCCCCTGTGCTGAGGGGGAATTCATTAAGTGTGACACAAAAAGTCGGCGCTGTGGCCTCGGTGAACTTGCGAGGGAGCCAATGGGCCGTTTGAAGTGCTGGGTATAAAACCGAGCTGCGGGCTTATAGAGCACAGCGCACAATGGTATTAATACTGATCTGAGAGAGAGATGAAGAGTGGAGGCACAAAAGCTGTCAGGGCCGATAATATCACTGCAGCTCAATCAGGCTGAAGATCACACTTGATGACAACTCCAAAATGGCTTCATGATGGCATTTTTAATCAAAGTGAAACGTTGAGTTATGTATTTCATGTGTTTCACTCAGCATAAATGACCCCATTCCAATGACCGTTTTAGCTTGCTTTATACCCTGCTGAAAGTTTTGAGTGTGTGTGTGTGTGTGTGTGTGCTTGTATAGACAGACATGGGGTTAGGTGGGTAAGTGGTTGACATAGACAGTAGTCTCCTCTCTTATCACCACCTGACAAATGTGTGATAGAGATAGAGAGCGAGAAATAGAGAGAGAGAGAGAGAGAGATGAGAAAAGGATACAGCCGATTCATAACCATTTCTACTGAATTAGCCTGTAAGTAAAGTAGACCAGCATGCACCTGGTTGACTGAACAGATAGCCCGTTCTCCGTCCAGCCGACTGCTCCTTGGGATCCAGGCTACTGGGCCCACGCACTCTGTCCACACACATGCACACACACACGCACGCACGCACATGCACACGCACACACACACACACACACACACAAATACGCTCAAAGAATGGCCCCTGGATCCAAATTAGCCCTTTGTGTGGCTTTTAGTCCACCAGTCCCCCTGTGGTGCCCTGGGAATCTTGTCCAGTGGGATTATTCCTAAGGCAAGGAATATTCCTTCTGAATGGAGGTCTGTTTGGCCACAAGACCATGAGCAGGACTGATGCCTGATGGTGTGTGTGCATCTAAAGAAAAGAAAATTCCCCCTCTCTATAAGAGGTTTAAGTAAACAAGAGAAAATAGAGAGCAAACAAGTTCACATGGCTCAGGACGATCAGCTCTTGTGTGAGGGGGGGCAGTACTGCTAATTTGCGATTTTGCTTTCTGTTACTCCCATATACTACCAAATATTGTGATTAGCCAATGTGATATTACAGCAAATGCCACCTGCTCGGTTTTACAACTGGACTGAGCTATCAAAAAACGATACATTGAAAGCACAGTCAGTCTGTTTGCTCTTCTGTAGGTTTGACAGATATGAGTGTTTGTAGCGAAGTGTTTGTAGTGCGATACCAACTCCGATATCTTTGGATTGAAGCTGCTGATAGGTGATATTTAATATCTTTAAATTTGACTATTTTCATGCCAACAAATGACAAGGATTCAGTGTTTCTCCCAGGATTTTATTCTTGTCAGGGTGGAAAAGCCTCTGAAACGCCATTCAGATCATCATGGGACACTAAAAGCCAAACTAATGAAAATCTTTTAGGTGGTTAGCAGCTCCTTAAGGCAGAGTGAGGCAGGTTTCACTGCAGCTTTTACAGACTGACATTCCTGTAACTGTTGTGTGGGTGTGTATTATTCTGGTTCTCTCTTTTTTCTGTGCTAACCCCCCCCCCCCTCTCTCCCCTGTCTTTGAGCAGCGAGTCACTCGGACGAGGGTTCGGACGTGGAGTCGGAGCCGGACCTGCCGCTGAAGAGGAAGCAGCGGCGCAGTCGGACCACCTTCACGGCGGAGCAGCTGGAGGAGCTGGAGAGGGCCTTCGAGAGGACCCACTACCCCGACATCTACACCAGGGAGGAGCTCGCCCAGAGGGCCAAGCTCACCGAGGCCAGGGTGCAGGTACGAGGCCGGACGGGTGCTGTGACATATCGCTGCTGTCAGTGAAGACGTTTCGGTATCTCCAAAATGTCAGCTCTTTAGGAACTGAAGAAAAATAACCTTGGTTTGAGCTCAAGAGTTTATCCAATGAGGTTGCGAAAGGGTTTCATAAGCCACCAGGTTTGTAGAATTAATCTCAGTCCATAAAGGAGCATGGAATCCTTCAAGTAGTTAAAATAAAAAAAGTTATAATGTGACAATCACCAAAATTGGAGTTTTCACAGGGTTTTCACATGACAACAGCGATATAACACCCTGCTCACACATTTACCTCCATCTGACCTCGTCCAACACCTGTCTTTACTATGAGTGTCCTCTCTCTATCTATCTCTCTCACACACACACACACACACACACACACACACACGTACATATCACACTCCTTTACAGGTAAACCCTGTGGCGTTACACACTCTCTTACCTTTCAAGACCAACACTTACCTACTGACCTGCCTTTGCTCCATGCAATAACACATACACACTCTCTCTCTCTCACACACACACACACACACACACACACACACACCTCATCCACGCTCCCAGGGGCCCAATGTGGAGGTTCCCAGTTCTGATCTGGAGCCCAGTAAATTCCCCTCCACAGGCTCCATATGGGAAGTGTAAGCAGGCCCAGCATGAGGCCCATCCATATGGACACGGCATGTCACTCACACACTCAACACACTGCACGTAGCTAACCACAATGCACGCACACACACACACACACACACACACACACACACACACACACACACAAAACACACACACACACACACCACTCTTACTTTCTCACTGTCTCTCTCTTCTGCTGCAGTTTACACAGATAAAGTGCGGGTATGATCATGTGAATCTACTGTTGAATCTACTGGTGTGTGTGTGTGTGAGTGTGTGTGTGTGTGTGTGTGTGTGTGTGTGTGTGTGTGTGTGGATACCATTCAATCATGTGATTTTAATTTCCTAGTTGCAGTTATTAGCTGCAGCTTACATTCAGTTTTGAACTGACATTTTTATACAACTGACTTTTTCCAGCTCAAAAATGGCACTCACGTGTGTGTGTGTGTGTGTGTGTGTGTGTGTGTGTGTGTGTGTGTGTATGTGTGTGTGCATTGAGGAGATTGAGAGGGCATTGCTGGCTGGAAGAACTGCACTCTTGAGAGGAGCACACATAAATAACACACACACACTAATCTTATGGTTATCTGTCTAGGTGTGGTTCAGCAACAGACGGGCGAGGTGGAGGAAGCAGGCGGGAGCCAATCAGCTGATGGCGTTCAATCACCTGATCCCGGGGGGGTTCCCGCCCTCGGCCATGTCCAGCATCCCCCCCTACCAGCTCTCTGACAGCCCCTACCCCCCCTCATCTATAGCACAAGGTAGAGGATGTGATTATAGAATCCGTATCCAGACCATGAGCTATAGTCTTCTTTGCTGTTCATGCAAAAGATAAATATCGCTGCTATTAGGTGATAAAACATTTGTCTACAAAACTGTCAACTCTTCAGAAGCTTAAGAGAAACAGCCTTGTTTTTAGCTTGACAATAAATGTACTTTTGTGTTATATCCAACAGATGTTTAAAGGGTTTCTAAGGGCTAATAGAATTTCCTCCTCACCCCCATAGAGGAGCATGTCATCATTCAACTGAAGTTAAAACATGAAAATCACCAAAGATTTGAGTTTTTCACATGACAATGGCCGTATGAGATGGACAGTAAACTTCTGGTTTGACGTTTTCATTGGTCTCCATTAAAATAAGAGTTAAAGCAAGTCATGATTTACTCTCGTTACTTAACTGAGTAGCTTCACTGGGCACTCGTCGTGTTTTGAGTAATTTTTGAAATCAATAATTTTACTTACTTACTTACTTAGTTAAGCATGTTTTGACTGAAGTACTGTACTTTGCTACAGATCACATCGTTACAGATGTGATACAATTTTATAATTCACTGTCCACAATTGCAAATGTAATCATGTTGAATGAGTCATGCACCTTTTAAAAAAATATTATTAAGATAACCTAGTTTGTCCTCTTGTCCTTTTAGCGTTGCATGGAAAATATTTTATGTAACTGTAAAAAAAAAAAAAAAGTAACTTTGAGTACATTTTGAACAAGCTACCTTTTAGTTTTACTCAAGTAGATTTCAACACCAGTGATTTTACTTCTACTGAAGTTAAAATTGAGCAAATAACAGTACTTCTACTTGAGCAGGATATTTTAGTGCTCTTTCCACACCAAGTACTTACCACTGATATGTTTCACCACTGTACCAATAGTGCTTAACACTGTCCTAACCCTCTCTCTGTCCTGTCCTCGGCAGTGTCGGAGCCTCCCAGCACGGTGCACCGGCCCCAGCCTCTCCCTCCCTCCTCGGGCCACCAGGCCTCCGGCGGTGGAGGGCAGGGAGACGGGGGCTCGGCCTACTGCCTCGCCTCCGGACGCCACTCCTTCTCGGGCTACTCGGACAGCTTCGTGGGCCCCGGAGGACCGGCCAACCCCATGAACCCCGCCATAGGGAACGGACTCTCTCCGCAGGTGAGACCGGAGCCATAAATGTGTATACATGAGCCGGTTAAAGTTAGACATCAAACAGAAACACTATTCTCTGGCTAATTCAGAAGCATGGGTTGGAATTAGCTCAATCAGTACTGCTGCTGACTGCACTGTAAAAAATGTCATTCAGTCTAGTATTGAGCCTTAAAATCTTGTTTTCCTTAAAGAAAGTAAAAACAAATTTGATGATTTCACTTGTTTCCGATGCAGAATTTTTTAAAAACGTGACTGCTATCAAGATAAAGTCATTTGAAAATTCTTGAAACCAGTTGATTTACATTGGAAACAAGCAAAATTTGCAGATATTTTCCTTTGCTTCAAGAAAAATATGATTTTAAGTTAAACAACTTGTTAAGATGGATATTTTTTGCAGTGTACAAGGCTGGCGGCACAGGACTTATGTGTTTGACACTGGACACTCATCCACAGACTAAGTTATTGTTCCTAGCATGAATGATACCCGTGACATGCACAACCACACCAAAGCTGGGCAGAATTAGATTTGAACATGGTTTCAAAGACTTGAACCCGGTTGAGATATGCGTGATTTATCCTGTCAGACACACAGCCTCACAATAAATCAGGAGCTTTAAAAAAATCAAACACGCTGTGTTTTTTCATCTATTCGAGTAATATTTTGCCCAGGTGTACCATACATACACACACTCTCCGACTCACACGCATGCACAGACTCACACATTGGCACTTGGAAGGGAAAAGTGAGATGACTCTAGAAGGACAGAGGAGGACAATGGAGTGTGTGACAAATGAGAGGTGAAAAGACAATTACAGCCAATTATCCAGGCATGAAGTCCCAGGGCCTCTGCACCTAGACATGGAGGAAGACCTTAACAGGCAGAAAATGAGATTTGAGCCTGGCACAGACTGAAATCTCCTAACTCCTCAGAGAATAGGCCACAGCAGTATGAAGACGGGGTCAGACACACTCATGCATACATATAACACGGCCATACACACATGCTCACAGGTTCACACAGTCACAGCTACACACACATACAGACTCACATAGTGTAAAAAATGTATCAACCCATTGCATTTTGAGGATCAGTTAAGGTTTTTGCAACAATTTTTACACAAATATTACATGATATGGTTGAACAGCATGCATAAGTTAACTTTTCAACGTTATATTTAGATCGGTAGATTGATGACTATACGCAGTTTTTAAAATTAAACAAGAGGTTTGGAATGGGGTTCGTGACACTTACATGATAATGGATCATGTAACCTTTTAATTTGAGTAAAAACTGAAACACAACTGCAACAATACAAGGAATTGTGATTGAGTGGGCAGGACTAAAGCAAAACAAATACATATTTATATTACATTTTAAGATTTGACAATGTCTAATGGAAATCCCTTTATCTGATTCATGCAGTTAACGTCTCTGTTTGGATTACGGCTCAGCTGCTTAATGCGTATTAGGAAAACTGTAAAGTCCACTGAGGCCAGTGTATCTTGAAGTAACGGATAAATTATATACTTTATCCATCAACAATACATTTGCATTCTTTGTTCTCCTTGCACACCATCCTCTTTCTCTGCTCTCTCCCTGACACATTGGATAGACAGCTGTGTGTGAGTTTGGGGTTATTAGTGTGTGTCTAAACATGGGGTGTGATCCCTTCCTCTGAATGTACGCGCCAGGCCTCTCTTTATGTTTTTTACTCGCCTCTCTTGTGCAGCAGTCAGTGCCTGTCTGGGACGAACATACACATACATGCATTCAATCACATGCACTGACACATGCATACAGGACTGCTGAATACACCATACAAGCAAACAATATTACACAGTCATGGGCGTACACACACTCGCGCACACATACCGCGCCATACTGCAGCCTCAAGGGAGGCTTCTCGTGATTGCATTCTTAAAATGTTTGCCTCTGCATTCCTCCATGCGAAAGCAAAGGTTCTAATTTATTTGTATATATTTCATACGGCAGAGAAGGAATGTCCCGTCTCAGATGTTTCCCCCCATCCCGACATTCTTCCCCTAGCTAACTCCTGGACGCACTGATTTAGGCCGCTGGCAACGGCACCGTTCCAATATGAAAC
This sequence comes from Centroberyx affinis, assembly GCF_046629955.1. Classification (NCBI taxonomy): domain Eukaryota; kingdom Metazoa; phylum Chordata; class Actinopteri; order Beryciformes; family Berycidae; genus Centroberyx; species Centroberyx affinis. Next base: position 128,833 of record NW_027281817.1, read on the forward strand.
ACCCTGGATGGGCCGGCCAGCAGCCATCTCACGCTAAAGAGACAGGCAGAGACACAGGAGAGAGAGAGAGAGAGAGAGAGAGAGAGGGATGATGGGGTGGGGTTTGGTGAGAGAGAGAGAGAGAGAGATAAAGGGAGAGAAAAAAGTGAAAGCACGAGAGTAAGTAGAATCCACCGGTTTGAGGGCAGCGTCCCTGTTCCCTTTCTGTCCAAACCAAACCTTCCAAACGCAGGTTAATTTTTTAGGAAAATGTTACTGGGCTCGGGAGGAAACACAACTCCCCTCTCCAAATCAACATGGGCTCCTCCGTTTAACCCCCCTGCTTGGGAAATGATTTAAGCAGGACCATGTGTGTGTGTGGATGTAGAATAATATGTCACTTAGAGGGCCAAGAGGACCCAAAGAGCAGCGTACCTGCTTCTTATTAGGACAGCCAGAAGAGCCTTGAGGTCTCGGCTCTGTTGAAAGGGAGGGGGGGGGGGGGGTGGGATGTGATGCATTTAAAGGTAGCAGGTTAAGTTGGAGTTACTTTCATAAGTGGTGAAGGCGATCTCAATTCCTTATTAACGGTTTACGGAACACTTTGACGACGGACAGGTAAAGTCAGCGAGCGTTGGAGGGGGGGGGTCGGTGTTATCGGGTCTGTTTTGAACCCCATCGACAGACTTTGCCCCGCGGCTCTTTTCCGTCCTTTGCCGGCCAAGAAATAGTCCCCCAAATTTGATTATCTGGTCACTAATAGAGACCAGGTCAAGAGCCGGCGGATTTCTCCAACTGTGAATAAATCCTGAGCTTGAACGGAGCATGAGCTCTCAGAGGCCTTTTTCTCTCGCGTTATCTTTGTCAGTATATCGTTGCTGGAGATAAACCGTTATCTCGTGCCATGGTTTTTTGGAGCGGCGGCGAGGAGGAATTTTAGAATAAGTGGAGCCGCGGATCTGAGACAAATTGCTTAATTCTTCCTCTGTGGTGCTATCTCTCCGGCTGTCTGGGAAGGGCTTGCTGGAAGCCTTTTGATGTCCGTGGCAGGGAGATTTCCTTTGTGTGTATGTGTGTGTGAGCGTGTGTTTGTCTCTGTGTTTGTGTGTGAATGTGTGTTACGCACACTCCCGTGCTTGTAGGCCTATGCTTGATGTGAGACATATTCAATGGAGAATGCAGCTATACAGCCTTTTCAGAATATAATAAGACAACAGAAAACATGCATTCCCCCACCGATGATGCAGCCCCCCTATGGGCATATCAGTAACAAATACTGTATGTCACCTTGTTTTGACCTGTAATTGTAGCAGCCAGCGTGGGCCAGTCAGTGTAATTTTGAAAAAAACCACAACGCGGTGAAAGTTTTGTCACAATCCCTTCAACAGTGTCTGAATGAACGAACAAATGCACGGAAGGAGACAAATCCATTGTCCTCCGCTTGATTTCAACATGGGGGACAATAAACCCACACAGCTTAATATTGGCAGAATACAAAATGAAACAAAAAAAGTCACCCAAAAATCATTCCACTTTCTCTCTCCTTCCTTCCTTCCAGGTGATGGGCCTGCTGAACCCGGGCGGCGTGCCTCACCAGCCCCAGAGCGACTACGCCATCTCCCCTCTGACGGGCGGCCTGGAGCCCCCTGCTGGCATGGCGGCCAGCTGCAGCCAGCGCATGGAGCACATCAAGGGCCTGGAGGGTCTGACCGGCGTGCCCTCCATGCCGGCTCTGCCCTCCCTGCCCAGCTCCCAGTCCTACTGCCCGCCCTCCTACGGCTCGCCGGGCTACAGCGTCGACCACGTGGCCTCCTACCAGTACGGCCAGTACGGACAAAGTAAGGTCAATAGACTTCAACTTTTTTATTCTTCCCCTTTTATTACCTTTTGCACCCATGCAGACCCCAGACCCACACAAAGAAATGCAATGTGTCACACTACTTCTGGTTTATGCACTTTTATTTGATAATACTACTAATAATAATAATCTTTATTTATATAGAACTTATATAGAAGGTTACAGAGCTTTACAGAGGAGTAAAACCAGAAATGAAATCAACAGCAAAATCTATGAAAGCAATAAATAAAAAAGCAGGGACAAATTAAACCAAAAAAAGAAGGCCTAAAACAATGAAGAATACGTCATTGCATAAAATCAAGTCTATAAAGATGAGTTTTAAGAAGTGATTTAAATGATACAAATTTAGCAGCCTAAGCTCCTCAAGCAAGTCGGTCCAAAGTCCAAAAGGCTGGAAAAGGCTTGATATTTGATATTAGACTATCTTGAATGTTTGCCATCACTCTCAATGGACTCCCTCCGCATTGACTGTTAATTGATAATCGTTGGTTCATGAGATATGTTTCACAGAAAGTCGGGAGATTTGTTAAGTAGTTCAATAGGTATCCTGGTCCTCAACTTAAAGTATTTTGGATCAAATCCGCTGGTACCTCACCTGTTAGCCATAGAATCAGCTCCCATCAGGATAAAGTGCAGCCCCAGCAGTGTCCGATAGCCTCCCCCGGACCGCTCGCCCTCACAGAATACCTACCTGTTCAGCAGTGAGAAGGCCTTTTCACTTCACATTACCGTTACCTTAAGGGTTAACGTCAACTTCAAACAAAACCTCCGTCTAACTTTGGAAGGCAACGTCATTTTCTGCCGCAGCGTGATTACAGCGGCCGCCGTTTCCAATTTTGGTCCGCAGGGGGTTGACCAATCAGGTTCATCCACTGACCTCGCGGCAACCCCTCGGCAACCGGGCCCTTCAAAGCCGTGGCAGCGGTCCAATGGATCTGACTGCGCGGAGCTTTGTGGGGCGGCAGGTATCGAATGAATATCTAACTTAATATCCGAGAGCAGCGAATGTCTAATGAGATATCTCGGTGAAATATCTCAATGTGGACAGAATAAGGAATTAGGGCGACACACGGGAACCACCTCTAGTATGTGGCATGTACACACACACACACACAGCCATGAGGACAGCACACATTCACGTACACCAACACACTGTTACAAGCCTCAGCAGTCCATCTTGATGTGATTAATCAGTGCGAGTGGATAGCCGGTGTGCGGTTGGGTTTGGAGCTGCAGAGGAAAGGTCTTTTCTGGGGGTGGACGGATCCTAATAGCCTCTGGCAGGGCGGCTATTGGAAACAGGTGCTAGGACTGAGGTCAGCTGGGGAAGCAGCGTTGGACAGTACTGGTCCAGGTTCCAGTGCAATGTCACGAGACTGTGAACCGGTCTACACTACTGTAGATTTTGACTAGATTTAGCTCTCCACCCCACGGAAATTAAAGTGGTAATCCATGAGATCTTTGTTTTTTTGTTTTTTGTTTGTCTTTGTTGCTTAGCAGTCTTTGCTGAGGCATTTTTCCTTGGATTTTCTGTTGATGCAGTTTGAGTTTCTGTAGGTGGCGCTCTTTTCTTTGTCTGTTCAGCCATGGTGGCTATCACTGCTCATGCTAACTACCCAGCTCTTCTTCTGTTTATTCCAAACAAACTGGAGATGTAAAATGACTACCAGACACCAGGTGTTAAGAACAGCAAATGTAAAAGCTTTCATGAACTGGATATAGATTGAATCACTGTTGTATTATATCAATTGGTGATAGAGCAAAACCGACATTTATTTATATGATTATGCGGATTATTCCTTTGAAGAATGTGTTAAAATTCCCATACAAGCATCTCCCAACACTCTTCAAAGCTTCACTGTAGTGGCAGTGGCTGGCGCTCATGCCTCCTAAGTTTAATAAATCTTGAAGCGGGGTTTACACAAGGCGTCCTTACAAGCTTCTGTTCTCACCAGCTCCCTCCAACGACCTTACACCCCAACACGCTGTTAGCACATGCTATGCTAACAATAGCCATATGTTAGTGGAATGGCACGCTACAACATTTGCCCACGATTTACTGCGGCCATATATCTGTTTTACCATCTTTCCATCTTTTTATCTTTTCTTTTTTCACAGGCCATAGTTTAACAACTGTGTTTCATCCCTTCTTTAGGTGCCCTTCCTTATTTGAGGCCTGAGATCACCTGATCCGAGGCTTCGGGCCCCACGGAGGGACGAGCGCGTTGGTGTGTACATTGATGGAGATCTTCACGTAAATCCGGACCAAAATTCGCTACCATTCACCAGGACGCATTCTCCACCGGGGGGGGGGACTTTTATTAAATCTCGCTGGAGGAATGGACGAGAAAAAGAAAGAAGGGACCACAAGAAGGAATATCAGACCAAAAAAACGATTGATTTACCGAGAGCGTTGCGGCATCGGTATCGCGGATGAATGGCAGAGATGCCGGCGGAGAGAGCTGCGTCCCTTAATGTGGTCGCTTGGTTCACCACATGTTGAGCGCCAACCATCTACAGCACCATGGAGGGGCACCATCCGCAGGCTCCGAGCAAAAAACCAGCAACGCAAACGCCGACCATGGACTCAAAATCTGCCTGTGGGGTCTGTGTTGGGACGGCAAACCCAAACCTATCATCGCGGACTACCAGCCTTTGAGCCAGAGACTCGGAGGAGCATGTTTACATGTCTTAGGGCCACAGTACATATGAAATTCCTTGTATCTCCAAATTAATCCCCAAACCGTATGTGCTCAGGGGGGAAAGAAAAGGGCTTTGTTGATTTTATTGGACGTTGCATTTATTTGAGATGTCTGCGTCCCACGCGGAGCGGAATTCCAGAGACGGAGAACACAAACGAGCGAGTGAGCAAACGAATGTGTCGTTTTTTTTTTTTATTGTGTCAGAAACACAACTCTAATGTACGCCGCAGCTGTGCCTCCGACAAAGTTCATTCAAACATTCCTCCTACCTCCTCCCTCCCTCCCTCTGTCTCTCTCTCTCTCTCTCATTCTCTCTGTTTCATTGATGTTTCAGACGGTGAGGCAGGCATCCCAGCCTTTTGTAGTTTTAGGGAGGACTTGGGGAGGTCAGGGGTGACTTTAGGGAAAGTGACAGATGAGAGAGCGGTAGAGGGGGGGGGGAGGTGAAGAAGTGGCTGGGGGTGGGGGGTGGGGGGTGGGGGGGTTAGGCGAGATCGATCGCGGGGGTGAAAACCCTTTAAAGATCCCCTCCCAGCGAGAGAAAGCCACCGGGTCACAAGTCACGACCGAGAGACACTTGAGAAACCGAGAGAGACCGAGAGAGCTCAGACTAAAGAGAGACCGTTCTCCCAGTTGACCAGAAGTGCAATATCACGTATCTTAAGAGTCGACCTCGCCATTAAAACGAAAAGAAGCGAACACGCCTCTTACACAACGCTTTGGATTCACACTCTGGATCTGGTGCGGGACATTGCGAAAGGAACAACACATGTGCCTTTGAAGGCTTTCGGGTCCAAAACAAACACAAAACATTGTTAATATTGCTATCATAGCGAACTGAGGGGACCACATTTCTAACGACTGAAGTCACTGCAGAGTCATGAGGAAAAGATTGAATCAAGGGAATGCCAAGGTAAACAATAAATTACCAGGAATGACAAAGCCAAAATTGTGTTTTTATTGTGTTGCATCGCTTGGGACCTTTTTTGTTTCTATTTTGCAAAAGCAGGAAATATCAAGAGGGTTTCTAATGCGTCCCAGACATATTTATTGTCACCAATGTACTGTATGCCAACAATGTAATTGTAAACCTTGCTGCATTGTACAAGTGAGTGATATAAAACAAGAATACTTTATACATGTAATGTTAGTTTGTTTGATCTCAGCAAATTGCCGTTCAAGCCTTGATACGAGCACTCTGTTATTTTGTACATTTGTCTATGTTAGAAAGAATCACTTCTTTCCATTGGTTCCTTTCATTTTTGATATATTTTTTCTATTATTTGACAGAGCGATATGACGTAATGTCATGTGTACAAGCGCAGTATTATTACTATTTATAATAAAACAAAAAATTCTGAAAATAGCTGCCGTGTTATTAATTTATTTCCCGGCGTCCGGCTGTAATTGCAGGGTCAATGGGGGTCTTTGTGTTTATTTTTGTCACAGCTTGCCCAAAAGAAAGCAAGTGACTCTGAATCACTCTTATGGGAGAATACAAGTGCACTATAGGAGACAAATATGTACTTTTTGAAAGCACTCATGTGAACCCTCCAACAAAAATAGCCGCGGCCAAATGGGGATCACCAGACATTCGATTTGACACTGAACACAACAGCCTTTTCTCACGGATGGCTGTAAACGCTCAGACATCTGCATTGGTGTGTATTAATACCCCCGCTGGCCCCCTGCTACTGTAACAAACTGACTTTTGTTTAACAACCTCTCCAATGAGGAGAACAAGCCTTAGAGCGCTTTGGACAAACAGCGCACCCAGCCCCTCCAAAAACCTCTGCAACCCATCCACCCTGCTTACACACACAGGGCCCCCTCTGTGTGTGTGTGTGTGTGTGTGTGTGTGTGTGTGTTTGCATTCATACATTATGTTCATGTTCACATATAGTGTTGTTTCTGTGTGTGTGTGTAGGTGTGTGTCTCTGCAGCCCGAGGGTATTAAGCCTAATTATAACATTCTTCTGATTAATCGTGTCTGCTCCCGGGCCTTGGAGGGGCGGCGCTGTGTGCAGCTCGTGCAGCCGGACCACACACTCTATAAATAAAGTCTAAGTCAATAACAACGTTAAGGATCACTCATAGTCTTGTCAGCTCTGTTTGCTAAGCCCGAATAATTCGGCCAATGTGAGGACACCGAGACACACTGGAAAAGTACGAGCTCAGCGGCGCTCTAATCACACACACACACACACACACACACACACACACACGCGCGGCACTGCAGTTACACGCTTTGCCGTACAGATGTGCGCACACTTGACACACACCTACACACACACACACACACTGTGTTTGCTTTCTTAATCAGTCCGCACCATTAAAGATGAAGACAAATCACACCTGCGAAATTCCAAAGCTAAGACATTACTTTTATTAATGAAGCCTCCCCCTGCACTGAAAAGGCTATTATTTCTTTAATACACCCCAGAGTGTAGTTAAATGGAACTATTTTAATGGCATTTCATACCGCCAGATAATGACAAGTTTTTGGATCCTTGGGCCCTTGTTCAGCGCTGGAACTGCCAACAGGTCGTTTTTTGCCATAACTGTATTCAAACCAGTCTTTTTCCTAAAATGGTGTTCGTTGGCATTTCACAACGGAAAAAACCCTCCATGTTCCAAAAAATGCAATTAAAGGAAGTTTTTAGCACTGGCATTGGTCAAATATGCCGGTTAACCATGCACATTTCTCATATTTGCTTTATTTTCTTTAAAGGTCTAGTTTTATATCAATACGCTAGTATTAACAGATTTCCCATCTGTCTTTTGGTTTATAGATAAGAGTAATATCTGTATAGAGTTTAAAGCCACTGACAGTTTCCAATTATGGGCTCTATGTTTTTGTACAATTATTTATTATGGTGATAATTAGCTTTTATGTTATAGAGTACATGATATAGGTTGATTCTTTTAGAAGAGCTCCTGATGAGTTTAAATATGTCGCCGCTGTGATCGTTCAGACTTTGTAAAATGTATGCAATAAAATGTAAAACTTTCTCATGTTAAACATTATCACAAACACACACACAAAGTGACTCTCTGTCTCTGACGCTATCTCTCTCCCTCTCTCCCTCTCTCTCTCTCTCTCTCTCTCACACACGCACACGCACACACAAAAACACTCATTCTAGCCTTGTATAACCATGTGATCCAGTAATTCACATCTTAGACAACCCCCTGGGTTAAAGAATTTGTTTTTTTCCTCAGTGTTGTGATCTAACATGACCTCTAGATCATGCCAACAGCTGCCTCTGTCATTCTCACTCTGTTGTGTGTGTGTGTGTGTGTGTGTGTGTGTGTGTGTGTGTGTGTGGACCCTAAGCGTTCTGATTGTCTATGCGTCTGTACCATGTGTGCTGTGCCTCTGAGTTGCTTTGTATAAGTGAACACAGTACATGGTAACATACAAATCAGAGTAAACCCATCAAATCTAAAAAGACTTAACCCACCTTTGTACACCGTCATAAAACTCTACAATGTAAACTCACAGCATAGTAAGTAATATCAAATTGATGTGAATTGCATAAGCATGGGGTCTTTTAAGGGAAAAAAACAATTACAATTGATTTTTGTTTATATTAGTGGTTATTTGCCTTATGGTCACTGACTGGAGGTCATATAGTTTACCCTTATTTTTTTATTTACCACTGCATCACTAATAATATA